>NW_012150441.1:396008-417764 GCF_000956105.1 Propithecus coquereli
TGTTGAACTTTTTTTATCTACCTGTTAGCCATTTGTAAGTCTTCTTTTGAAAATTGTCTATTCAGACTTTTTGCCAATCTTTTAATTGGGTTATTTATTTTTTTTTCCTATTGAGTTGTTAGAGCTCCTTATATATTATAGTTATTAATCCCTGGTCATATAGGTAGTTTGCAAATATTTTCTCCCATTCTGTGGGTTGTCTCTTCCCTTTGTTGATTGTTTCTTTTGTTGTGCAGAAGCTTTTTAGCTTAATGTGATCCCATTTGCCCAATTTTGCTTTGGTTGTCTGTGCTTTGGGAGATATTACTCAAGAAGTCCTTGCCCAGATCAATGTCCCGAAGCATTTTCTCAATACTTTTCTGTAGTAGTTCCATATTTTCAGGTCTTATATTTAAATCTTTAATCCATTTAGATTTGATTTTTATATATGGTAAGAGATAAGAGTCTGGTTTCATTCTTCTGAATAGAGATATTCGGTTTTCCTAGCACTGTTTATTGAAGAGACTGTCCTTTCCCCACCATATGTTCTTTGCTGAAGATAAGTTCACCATAGATGTGTGGATTTATTTTTGAGTTCTCTGTTCTGTTCCAGTTTCATTTTTGACAGTATCATCCTCTTTTGTTTTTTACAGCTCTGCAGTATAAGTTGAAGGTAGGTAATGTGATTTCTCCAGTTTTGTTCTTTTTGCTCAGGATGGCTTTGACTATTCTGGGTCTTCTGTAGTTCCATATTAATTTTAGAATATTTGTTCTCATTCTGTGAAGAATGTCATTAGTATTTGGTTTACAATTCAATTACATTGACTTTGTAGATTGTTTTGACGAGTATGGACATTTTAACAATATTGAATCTTCCTATCCATGAGCACGGAATATTTTTCCATTTTTTGGTGTCTCTTCAATTTCTTTCATCAATACTTTATAGCTTTCATTATACAGATCTTTCACCTCTTAATTAAGTTTATTTCTCAGTATGCGTTTTATTTGTAACTATTGTAAACTGGATTACTTTCTTGGTTTCTTTTTCAGATTGTATACTGTTGGCATACAGAAATGCTACTTATATTTGTATGTTGATTTTGTATCCTGAAACTTTACTGAATTTGTTTATCAGTTGTAATAGATTTTTTGTGGAGTCTTTAGGTTTTTCTAGATATAAAATCATATCATCTGCAAACGAGGGTAATTTGTCTTGTCCTCTTCCTTTCCAATTCATATTTCCTTATTTCTTTCTCTTGTATGATTGCTCTACTTAGAACTTCCAGTGTTACATTGAATAACAATGCTGAAAGTGGGCATCCTTGTCTTGTTTCCAATCTCATAGGAAAGGCTTTCAGTTTTTCTCCATTCAGTATGATACTAGCAGCAGGTCTGTCATATATGACTTTTATTGTGTTGAGGTAAGTTCCTTGTGTACCCAGTTTTTTGAGAGTTTTTATCATGAAGGGATGTTGAATTTTATTGAATGCTTTTTCAGCATCAACTGAAATGATCATATAGTTTTTGTCCTTTGTTCTGTTGATATGATGTATCACATTGATTAATTTGCATATGCTGAACCATCCTTGCATCCCTATGATGAATCCCACTTGGTCAGGTTGAATAATCTTTTAAATGTCTTTTTGAATTTGGTTTGCTAATATTTTGTTGAGGATTTTTGCATCTATGTTCCTCAGAGGTATTGGCCTACAATTTTCTTTTTTTTGTTGTGTCTTTATTTGGTTTTGCTATCAGGTTGATATAGGCCTTGTAAAATGAGTTTGGGAGTATTCTCTCCTCTATTTTTTGGAATAGCTTAAGTACAATTGGTATTATTTCTTTTTTGAATGCTTGGTAGTATTCAGCAGTGAAGCCATTGGGTCCTGGGCTTTTCTTTGATGGGAGACTATTACTGCATTTATCTCATTACTTGTTATTGATTTATTCGGGTTTTGGATTTCTTCCTGGTTCAATCTGAGTAAGTTGAATATGTGTAGAAATTTATCCATTTCTTTTAGGTTTTCCAATTTATCGAAATACAGTTGCTCACAGTAGTCTTCAATTATCCTTTGGATTTCTGTAGTATCAGTTGTAATGCCTCCCTTTTCATCTCTGATTTTATTTATTTTGATCTTTTCTTTTTTGTCTTAATCTGACTACAGTTGTGCCAATTTTGTATGTCTTCCCCAAAAAACCAATGGTTAATTTCATTGATTCATTGATCTTTTGGATTTTTTTGTTTCAATTTCATTTATTTTTGCTCAGATATTAATTATTTGTTTTGTTCTACAAATTTTGGGTTTTGTTTGCATTGGATTTTCTAGTTCTTTGAGATGCATTGTTAAGTTGTTTATTTGAACCTTTTCTACTTCCTTGATGTGGGCACTTATTGTTATCAACTTTCCCCTTATTACTGCTTTTGCTATATCCCATGGGTTTTGATATGTGATGTTTCCATTTTTATTTGTTCCAAGAAATTTTTTAATGTCTTTCTTTATCTTTTCATTGACCCACTTGTCACTCAGGAGCATATTGTTTAATTTCCATGTGTTTGTATATTTTCCAATGTTCCTTTTGTTATTGGTCTCTAGGTTTATTCCACTGTGGCCAGAGAAAATACTTGGTATGATTTTAAGTTTTTGGAATTTTTCAGACACTTTTTGTGGACTAACACATGATCTGTCCTTGAGAATGATACTTGAGCTGAGGAGAACAACATATATTCTGCAGCTGTTGCATGAAGTGTTCTGTAAATACATATAAGGTACATTTATTCTACAGTGTGGATTCAATCCGATGCTTCTTTGTTGATTTTCTGTCTGGATGACCTCTCTAATGCTGAAAGTGGAGTGTTGTGGTCTCCAGCAAATTATTCTATTGGAGTATATCTCTCTTTAGCTCTGATAATATTTCCTTTATATATTTGGGTGCTCTAGTCTTAGGTGCATGTATATTTTGAATTGTTATATCCTCTTGTTGAATTGACCCCTTTCTCATTATATAATGACTTTCTTTGCCTTCTTTTACAGTTTTTGTCTTAAAATCTATTTTATCTGATAGAAGTATAACTATTCCTGCTCTTTTTGGTTTCCATTTGCATGGACTATCTCTTCTCATTCCTTTATTTTAAGTCTATGTGTGTCTTTACAGGTAAAGTGTCTTTCTTCCAGACAACATATTTAGTTGGCTTTTGCTTTTTATCCATTCAGCCACTCTATGTCTTTTGACTGGAAAGTTTAGTCCATTCTCATTCAATGATGTTATTGATAGGTAAAGACTTACTACTGCCATGTTGATATTTGATTTCTGGTTGTTTTGTGGTCTTCTCTTTTTTTCTTCCTTCCTTCTGACTTCCTTTGTTAAAAGTGATTTTACTTAGTAGTGTGTTTTAATTTCTTGCTTTTTATTTTCTGTGTATCTGTTGTAGATTTTTTGATTTGAGGTTAATTGAGGCTTGTAAAAAAACATTTTATGATCATTTATTTTAAACATATGAGAGCTCTGTTTACAAACATACAAATAAGCAAGCAAAGAGAAATCTAATAGTTTATACTTTAACTCCATTGCCTACCTTTTTAACAATTTTTGGTTTCCAATGATATCTTTTTATGGTATCTGTCTCTTAAAATGTTTTAGTTATTTTTGATAGGTTTGCCTTTTATTCTTTTTCAATATATAAGTAGTTTATACACTCCAATTACAGCAATATAGTATTCTGTGTTTGCTCACTTGTAGGTAACAATGAGTTACATACCCACTGATGGTTTCTTATTGTTCATTAATGTCCTTTTATTTAAGATTGAAGAATTCCTTTTAGCATTTCTTGTACAACAGGTCTGGTGTTGATGAAATCCCTCAGCTTTTGTTTGTCTTAGAAAGTCTTTGTTTCTCCTTCATATTTGAAGAATATTTTTGCAGGATAGAATATCCTAGTATTAAAGTTTTCGTTTTGTTTTATTTTTTCCTTCAGCACTTTGAATATGCTATGCTCCTCTCTCATGGCCTGCAAGGCTTCCACTTAGAAGTCTGCTGCCAGAAATATTGGAGCTCCTTTATATGTTATTATTTTTTCTTTTTTTCTTGTTTACCCTAGGACCTTTTCTTTATCAATGACCTTTTCTTTATCTATGACCTTTGGGAGCTTGATTATTAATTGTCTTGAGATAGTCTTGTTTGGGTTAAATTTAATTGGTGCTCTGTGACCTTCTTTTACCTAAATGTTGATATCTTTGTCTGGGTTTGCAAAGTTCTCTGTTACTATTTCTTTGAGTAAACTTTATACCCCAATCTCTCTTTCTACCTCCTATTTTCCAGACCTTGTAGGTATGCTTCATTCTTTTTTATTCTTTTTTCTCTTCTGAATGTATATTTTCAAATAGCTTGTTTTAAGCTCACTAATTGATGTGATTAAGATGGCTGGGACTTAATGATGCTATGTCTGAGGCTGTGAGAAGATAGGAGGTAAAGGAATTGCCTGAGCAGAAACCTGAAATAAGGGCAGATGTCAACTGCCTAGTTGGGGGACATATATCAGCAATCTGGGAGTACAGCAAAGCGTGCTCCAACCTCAGAGCCTAAGGGGTCTCATGCATGAATAGCCGCAGGCCGCCTGACATGAAAACTTCTCATGGCTATAGAGGTAGATTGCCATATGTCAGCCTGGGAGAAGGGTCTCAGAGCTTCCATTGTTTGAACAATGGGCCAAGTTCCTTCTCTCCCTTTCTCTCAACAATGCCTCAGTTAATATAAAACCAGTCTCCCAGTGGAAAGCATGTAGTTACTTTGCTCCTTGATCAAATGGGTCACAGCTACTGAAGTTAGAGACTGATATCCATGTACATAGCTTGAGCTTGGGATAAAATTAGTTAGTTTACCTTGATCAAAAGGATTGTACCTACTGAAGAATTATGTGTTTTTCACTTCTAGAAAGGAGAAGGAAATTAGCTAGCACACCTTGTGATTTTTGGGGGAGCCCCAAAACTTTTGATCATTTTATCCTATGATTTTTTCACATGAGATCATTGTATTTTGCAACATGGCAAAGAGAATAAAAAGTAAGTACTGGGTTTGAGACACTACCACGTTGGCACCAGAGTGTCGGTGGTCCCCTGACTTCCCCGCTGTCTTAAATACCATTTCTGCTTCTGTGCTTTTGTTTCATTAATCTCTTGCAACACAGTCTGCCAGGGAACCCTGTCTTTATTGGGGACATCGTGAACCCCCAATAACTAATTCTCTCTTCTGCTGGATAAATTCTACTATTGAGAGACTCTGATGCATTTCTCAATTTGTCAATTGAATTCTTCAGCTCCAGAATGTCTGCTTGATTTTTTTTATTATTATTTCAATCTCTTCTTTTAAATTTTTCTGATAGGCTTCTGAATTTCTTTTCTGTGTTGTCTTGAATTTCTTTGAGTTTCTTTGGGATAGCTATCTTAAATTCTTTGTCTGAGAGGTCTTCTATCTTTATCTCTCTGGGATTGTTCACTATTATTAATACCTTCTTTAGTTTGTTTGGTGAAGTCATATTTCCTGAATATTCTTGATGTTTGTGGATGTTCATCAATGTTGGGCATTGAAGACTTAGGTATTTATTTTAATCTTCACAGTCTGGGTTTGTTTGAATCTATCTTTCTTGAGAAGGCTTTCTAGATATTAAAAGGGAATTGAGTGTTGTGATCTAAGTCTTTGGCCACTGCACTCATATCAGCACTGGGTGTGCCCCAAGTCCAGTACTGCCGTGAGTCTTGCAGACTGCTGGTAGTACTGCCTCGGTGGACTTGGGTAACATGTCGGAGAATCCCTGAATTACCAGGCAATGTCTTTCAATCTCTTTCCTCACTCTCTGTGCTGGGCTGTTAGAGTTGAGAGAAGAGTAATGTGGTCACTCCCTCATGGCCACTGCAGCTAAGACTGCCCCAAGTCATGCCTGAAGCCAGCTTAGTCTCACCTAAAAGCATGTGGTAACTGTTGCCTGGCTACCTCCGATGTTTGTTCAAAGCCTCAGGGCTCTTTAGTCCACAGGGGGTGAATCCTGTCTGGACTGAGTCCTTCCTTTCAGGCATCATGTTTCAATCTGGCCCAGGGTGGGTCTTGAAATGCTTTCCAGGAACTAAGGCTTGGAATTAGGGGCCTCAGGAATCTGAGGTACTTTACTTTACTATAACTGATTTGGTACCCAAGTTGAAAAACAAAGTCCTCTGATTTCTCCCCTTTCCTTTGCCCAAGTGGAAGAAGACTACCTGAGCTGCACTGCCTGGAATTGGGGAAGGGTTGCTACAGGCACTGGCTTGGCTGCCACTGATGTCTCATTGGGTCACAAGCACCCCATGTTCACTGACTCTGAGCCAGCACACCTGCAGGTATTGTTCAAGGATTACAGCCTTTGTTGCCTGACTGCCTTACAAATTTATTCTAGGCCCAAGGCTGCTTTCTGTCAGCCTGTGGTGAGGCTAGCTAGAACTTGGGTTTTAGGGCAGAGGATTTCCCTCTGGGTGGGCTGGTCTAACTGCTCCATCCATGGCGCTGACAAGACCTATGCTGTGGTACCCTGTGACATGGTGGCCCTGAGTTTCAATACAAAGTTCCACAGTCACTTTATCCTCCTTCACCCTGCACACAGATTCTCTCTCCACTTGGTACATTGGAGTGGCACAGCCAGAAAATGGGGGAGGGATGCTGTAGCCAATGAAAAACTGTTTTTTCTGTCCTCTTTGGTGCCTCTTTACTTCATATAATGGTACAGCCAGGTGGCATGATTGCTCATCTGATTTTTGGTTCTTCTGAAGGTGCTTGCATGAGTGGATAGTTATTGAATTTGGTGTTTGTACAGAGGAATGATCGCTAAAGGTTTCTATTTGGCCATCTTGCTCTGCCCCCTCCCTCAAAAGTAGTTGAAATGTAATCAGTCAAATTCAGCTACTCCTGGCTGGATGTTGTGTTTCCATAAATCATTAAAAAATATGGGCAGAAGTGGAGATAGGGAGTAGATTTTACTACAATAGGTAAGTTCCAGATACGCATATCTATATATCAGATATATTTGTTTCATCAAATTGCAAAAGCCCTTAAAATCATAAGCAGCATAACATTTTATTGAGACTTTTTTTCAGGGTATGGATAAAAAGTACTTGCCCAAATCAGTTCTTCATGCTTGCTTTGCCATTTGCACATGGAATTCATTCATAGTAAGATGACCGTACAGTAAAACACATAAAATGTAAAACCTTCCATTCTGAAAGACAGAACTTTAATTACTACCAGGTAGATTGAGATGCTTCTCCAATTCAGGGAGTTAAGAAATTGGTGCAATCCTATTTATGTTATCCATAACGTATGATGCAGTAGTCATGTTTTTCTATTATCCATTGTTCTCAGAAAGCAATTAGTTCCAGGAGCTATGCAGTTTATGGGGAAAAATTAAAATGCCCTCACCTATTTCTAATTAAGATTAAGAGAATTTTTTGTAATGTTGAATCTATTTAGGCATAAAATTACAATCATTTTGACATTAAATTCTCATTACTATATTTCCCAGTATGATCTTTTTATAGATATTTGGGAAATGCTGCCTGAAAACAATCTTTCCTTGAATGCCATTCTCTTATCTCTTTTTATTCCTTACATCACCGTTCATTCCTCCCAACACCAACACCATCCTCTTATCTGTTATGACCTTTGAAATTCATGGAGGAAAAAACTAAAACCAACAGGAAACATAAAATTGTCATTTCCCCTCTGGTTTATATAAAAAGAAATACAAAGACAGGATGCAATTGGTAAAAATCACTCTCATACTAAACAGGTTTCTGAGAGACCATATCAGGTATGGTGAGGCTGCGATGACAGAAGGAAGAGGCATTTATTTGTCTTGCTGTGTGGCGAGGAGCCCAGACAGCTGCTGCTTTGTGGCTCTGTTCAGTGCCTCACCAGTGGGAATGTGTGAGAGGTCTGAGATCTAGACCAGTCCAACTTCCAGCTTTCAGTTAATGTAGCTACTGAGGCCACCGCCTAAGTGCTACAGATGGCCTCTTGAGCACTTGAGACCAGCTTCCTAACAATGTCCTGAGAACTTGCTCTTTTCTGCTGCACACAATGCCTCTGAACTTTTCTATCCTTTGCTCTCAGGAAAAGCTGACACGCACAACCTTGGACAATGGAGCCCTAAAGGAAACATGCTGGCTTCATTGTCTCTTTTAAGTGTCCTTTGTGAAGGAAGTCAGTCCAAAATAATCATCATAGCTCCCTCTAGGAAGGTACTGCAAGGTCGGCTCTGCAAAGAAGTCCAGCACTGGAGACATGAGAAAAAGATAATAATATTTGACTTCAAACCTCCTGGCGATTTTCATTAAAAGATAAATCTACCTTAATCTATTTTGAGCCTGGGTTTTTATAATACAATAATAAAAGGGGCAGTGTGAAAAAGACTTCAATTCATCTACTGCATTTTTCCTACTGCTCGTTCTAGTCTATAAATGCATTTAGCAAGTCTAAAGGCAATAGGAAAGTATGTAGCATATGGTAGCTTTGCAGCCAGGTGAAATATTGCTCAATCAGGTTAGAAAATTCAAGATCTGACTCTCCCAATGCCAGCTTCTTTGTTAATTTCTGAGAACACAGCAAAAGTCAACGTGCTCTCCGTCTGAGTCTGTTCATGTGAAGTGACAACATGATCAAGGGCTGCATTGTGTGAAAACACAATGAGCAGCAGAATGTCAGCTACCATTTCAAAGCTATACTTCAGTGCACCTGAGCATCCGAGAGATCCTGAATAAGTGATTTCAGTGAGAAAAATGTACCTTCCATGGGTAATGTGTCTCAGGGCACACTGCTTAGCCAAGCTCTAGAGAGAGACTGTCTTAAAGGAGGTCTGCTGTTGCATGGATTCATGTTAGAAAACATATGATCACATGGGAAGGGTGTGATTACCACTAATGGGATAACAAACAGGCCATGCATTTCCTGGAATGACATATAAGAAATAATAATAATAATAAAAAACCTGACAGCATTTTAAAATTATTCATTTCTCTACAATTTTAAAAGATTTTCATATATAAGTAATATAAATTGTGATTAAACTCAGTGCATAATGAAGCACTGGAGTCCAACTAAAGAAAGACCTGTTGTTATAATAATGGTATCAGTAACATGAAAGATTGTAACCTCAAATGAAATGATTAACATTTTGTTTCATGTCTCAGGGACCTATCTACCTTATCATTTCTATCTCACATAATTTAATTTTCCTCTATTTTCCATGAATTTTGAGTTATTTCTTCTTTCTACTTTTTTTCTATCCCCACTCCAGTATCCAAAGAACAAAAGGTTTTCTTAGGCAAGCATTTATTCATTAAGCTTTAAGATCTTATTAAGGTTTAAATAATAAGTCTATTATAAGGTTACTACAGGCCAGACATACCTCATTTTATCACACTTCACTTCATTGTGCTTTGCAGATATTGCATTTTTTTACAAATTGAAGGTTTGTACATTGTTTTTTTCAGATATAATACTACTGCACCCTTAATAGACTACAGTATAGTGTAAATATAACTTTTATATGCACTAGGAAGCCAAAAAATTTGCTTTATTGTAGTAGTCTGGAGTTGAATCAACAATATCTTCGAGTCATTCCTGTACTTTTTTTCAGGACATTCTTTCCCTGAATGGCCACTCCTAGCAGTCAGTACCTGTTGTCAGAATCTTCTGGCCCAGGCCACGGGGAAAGAATCTCAGTGCCGTCCCTTACAGCCATGGCAAAGAGGCCATTGCCAGCTAACTGCTGCATCACAGGGATGGACCAAATCAAATCAGAAGCTGACACCAAACTTTAAGTTTTTTAATATGCAAAAATATATCTTTGAGAAGACCATTTAAGTTAGAGGGATTTATTCATTTCTTTATCAAATTATAATTTTGGGCTTGATGAGTATCAACTACGTGCAGAGTTTACCATACCAGGCACTAAATACAGGCAAGCTACTATCCCTCAACTCTTCTCACGGTATCTATTATATATTCTCTGCAGGCAATCTCTTCCCGTTGGTATGGCTTCGATGGTGGCCTCTTTATACCAGGACCTTTAAAAGTTGATCTTTTAGCCCAGACAAGTCTCCTTACTTCAAGACTCATATACTCAACTGCCTATTGACAAGTGTAACATACTCAAAGCTAAACATTTTCCCCCATGTCCACCTTTTTCCTTCTTTTAATGTTTTCTATCTTAACAAATGGTATCATCATCCACTCCATTCCTCAGATCTCCTTTGAGCCATTTCTCCCCAATAGCAATAAAATAAATTGTAAAAGAGATAGAAAGGCATAAACAACACCTGATCAAGCCAGAGTTTACGGTGACTCCAGGCAAACACATCTCCAAAGCATGACCAATTTAGATACATCAATGGTCTATACACATTCACAATCAAGTCCCACTCATGGCCCAGACAGGCAGATCACCCTAACACAGGCTGACCACTAATGACAGACTGACAATATAGAAATACTAACATCTATGGATGTAGTGACTATTTCATTTTTTAAACATAGTGACAACTCATGAAGCATGAGTTATTTGGCCACTGAGAATACACTGAACTTCCCAGACATATTCACAGTCCCAGACATTATCAATTACTCTGGACTCATTTGTAGCCTCCTACTTGATCCTAGTACTTAGATTGACCCCATCTATTCTGTCCAGGTTGCCCATAAGTTAAGGAAGAAGAGCTTAGGTCATTCAGAATGCCCAGAAATCCATATCATATCTTCCTGATTTTCCCAGGCTTAACAGTAGTGGTTTTTATTGAACATTTGAGCCATTGAATCCTCTACCTGCCTTCTATTAATCACAAGAAAGCTATGACTATTATCACACAAATATTGGAATAAACATATTTAATCACTTCTGAACTCAGTCTGTGAATTTCTATAATATATATTGCTAAACATGTCATCTATTTTGAACCTTATACTATGCGTTAAAGAATATATAAAAAGTGCATCTCCGAGTATCTTATAGGAGTATATCTTTCAAAGAATTTGCTTATATCTTCCAAATCTGAATTACATCATGAACAGCTATAAGTTACTTTCTCAACATTCTAATAACTGGATTCATGACGGGCTATATCTAATGAAGATTATTAGTAGAGTTAAAATAAAAATAGAGCATACATATTCATAGTTTATTAATAATTATTTAGATCTGCCATATAGTATGTTTTATGCTGAAGTTGATTAGTTATTTATTAAATCTGACACGCCATTTCTGTATTCCTAGGTCCTAGTGTAGTGTCACATATATAATAGACAAAAACATTTGTTAAATGAATGAATAAGCAATAGTACTTCTCTCAAGGTGTTTGTACTCCAGGTGGGAATATGAAAGAATAGAAGCACAAATTGAATACCACAGTAATCCTAATATGTTAGAGACAAGACTAAATATTGCAGGTGGTAGTATTGCACAAACCGATGAATTGGAAGACACATAAACCTACTCTCAAAGCCCTGCTCTGTTGCAGGCTAGCTTGCTGACTTCAGGCATATAATTTCTCTTTTTGAGCCTTAAGTTTCTCATCTGTGACATAGGTATAATCAAAAGTGAATAAGCTTGCCAACACATTGTTACTCTAAAAGCTAAAATAAAATTTGAGGGCTAGTGGGAATCACAAAAAAGTTTGAAGAAGATGTGGATTTTAAGAATGGGTAGAATTTCAGATAAATGAAGAAAGAAGAAATGGAGACTGAATGTTATTACAGTGAATAAAGCAGGGTAGAGAAGAAAAAAGTGCTTATATAAAGAGAATAGTTAAGAAGCTATGTGGTAATATGCAGAAAGATGATAGCAGCTTTGATTAAATCAATAGTGATGGTTGGATTGGATTGCATATGCAGATGAGTGGAGGATAACTCCCATGTTTCTGATTTGTAAAACAATATGGAGAGGGATATAATTCACTGAGGCAAAGAACACCAGAAAAGGATCAGATTGGTAGAGTGGCAAATTAAGAGTCCTTTGTATAATAAGTTGAATTGCTATAACTTATTGACATTAACTCAGAACTGTTAAGGAGTAGTTGAATGTGTTGAATGTATTGATCTGGAGCCTAGAGGCTTGAATTAGAGAGATGGTTGCTCTTCGAGGGGGAGAATCTGGAATCAAGTGCACCAAGGAAAAGATACTCCCCAAGCCCAGTGTGATCAGAAAAGGCTGGAGGCCAGAAATATTGCATAGGGTATACATATGGAGATTATGGATGGGGAGCTGAAATTTTAACTGGAACCAGAAGAGAGATCTGCTGCTAAAAAAGTGACTTCAGAAATTTTCAACTTAGCAGTAAAATTTGAAGCCATGGAGTATATGAAAAGTGTGAGGGGGAAAGCATAGAAAAGGAATGGAAACTTGGCAGAGGGTCCAGTTTACGGAGCAGAAGTAGGAAGAGGAACTCCAACAGGAAATGGAGGAAACTGGAGTCAATAAGAGAAAACCTGAAAAAAATGCAACTTCACAGGAATAGAAGGAAAAGAGTTCTAAGATAGATCCAGTAAACTTTTAAGGAGTAGCTCAGAGACACCAGAAAGAAGAGCTTAGTCATACCGCATGAAATTGGTAGTTATATCATGGCTGAAGGCAGTGATGGAGGCTAGTGTCAATTTGCCAGGAATCTGTAAAATCTATAGATATTCCTTAAAATATTTTCTGCTTGTTTTCCCAAGGATACAAATTCTGTCTAATAATCAAAATTTCTTGAGTTCTGGTTTTAACATGAGAATCAGCAAAACAAAATATTCTATTTTTATATTTGCCATTATAATAATGTATATATGACAATATGTTACAACCATATATATTAGTTATAAATGTTAACAATTCTCTGAATTTCGTTAAGGTTAGCATTTCCATTTCCAGCTGGATATTGTAAGGCCAGGAGATGACAAATGACTTGGCATTGTTATTCCAGTAAATCAGACAAAATGGGCCTATCATTTAATATGAATAGCATTTGGAATACCTTCCAATTTGCCTAAAATAAGATCTTCATTATCTGTGAATTTTTCCACAATTTATTTTCAAATAAATTATAACAAAGAAAAATTGTGATCCATTAAGTATAATCATGTCTTAGCTCAGGCTGCTATAGCAGAACACCATAGACTGGATGACTTAAAAACAAACACTTAATTCTCACAGTTCTGGAGGGTGGGAAGTCCAAGATCCAGATGTCAGCAGATTGAGTCTCTACTGAGGGCCCTCTTCCTGTTTTTCAGATGTCAGTCTTCCTGCAGCATCCTCACATGGTGAAGAGAGAGTGAGAAAGCTCTCAAAATCTCTTTTCTGAAGGTACTAATCTCATTCATGAGAGCTCCATACTCATGACCTAATCACTTCCCAAAGGCTTCATCTCCTATTACCATCACATTGTGGGTTAGAATTTTAACATATACATTTTGAGGTGATGCAAAAATTCAGGCCGTAATAAACCACAGGCAAAGAATTACTTGCAACTTATTATTATAAAAGCATTTTCTCTCCCTTAAATCAATGCTGACATTAGAATTAAGTACAGGAAACAAAATTCTTTTTTGTTTCTGTTATTATGTGATTTAACAATATATACTTCTTTATTCAGTATTTCCTGTATTAGTCTTATATTTTACAAATAATTGTGAAAGAAGTGTATATAATATACATAATTATAGTAAAGAAAAATTATAATTTGTCAAGTATGATCATATCTTAGCTCAGGCTGCTAGAACAGAGTACCATAGACTGAGTGGCTTAAAAAATATATATCATATATATTTTTTTAGTTATATGCAATCAGAGATGTTTTTAAAAATATTTTAAGCCATAGAGGAAGAGTTGTGGTAGAGAAAAGCTTTTATTTCTTTCCCTAGGCCATTTCATCTGCAAAATAAAAGGAACTAAGGTGTGAATGTGGAAGAAAATAGGTCATATGAATTAACCTAATTTCTTAATCTTGGTTCTTATTATTGGACTTGGTTATTGCCTAATGAAAATAAAAAAAGTGGTCCTTCTTCCACCCTGGAAATTTTTGCCATATTTTAGAAAATCAAAGCTCAGTTTAAAAAGAATTCTCTTTGAATTTAGAGACTGTATTAAACATTAAGCATGGGTATTTTCATATGCATTTGTAGGTAAATATTATACTTTCAGCCTTTTGCACCCTCTGGCCTCTACCCACAATGTCACTTTGCATGCCTCAGAGAACACAGAGAAGTGATCTTACTGGATAAATAACTTGAAGTGAGAGCCTGTTCATCACATGAGAAGCCAACTATTTGCTTGACTCCTGGCTCTAGCAATAGTATTTCCCATGTTACCAAGCATCAATAACATGGAAAGTCAATCAATAAATATAATATTGTGTTTGTTGCAAAAATGCAGCAATTTTTATGATGTATTTTTCTTGGATCATCTTACAGCCCTCTGAAACCTCCTATTCACCTTCTTTCTCTGAAACAGTAACTTTACTTTTTATTTTCCATCTAGGATACTCCTCTTTTCCATCTTCCTTTCCTTTGCAAACAGCTGCCATTTGACCCCTCACACTGCCACCACACACATCTTCTAAATTTAATTAGCTGCAACCTATATATCATTCTCGGAAAACTTCCCTTTTCATGCTTGGTATCTAAGAGACAAAGTATTAAAAAGTATAGCATTAAAAATTTTTTTTCAGATGTTTCACCTTTCTTTGGTAAAATGTTTAAATAATGATCTCTAACATTTTCTTGCAAAGATAAAGAAAATTCTTTTATCATCATGGCACAAATTGTTTCAACAGCAGAATTCACAGCCAATAGACTAGAACTTGAGGAGTCTATATTCCTACTTTGCCTCCATCCTCTCACCCCCATCCTGTTCGTAGAAGACCAAGCTGATATTGCCTGACCAGTAAGCTATGAAAATAAAAGTTCTCAATAAATTTCAATTGATCACAATAGATCTCAATAGAACTCAATAGATTTCATCAAGATGCCACTTAATGAGGAATTCTACCTTGGGGTCAGTGTAGTACAAGGTTGTGCTGTTGGTTTTATGCTAGTTTTCCATTTTCTCTCCATCTGTGTGTACTTTATATCCTTTAAAAGGTATGAGATGTAAAGTGTGGCAGAAATAAGAAGAAATTATATTTCACACAGATGAGTAAAACATACAAAGTTATCATCACCCCCAAGACATGGTCCTAGCATAAATGGATCCTAGAAAGATCTGGACACCTTTGTAAATGATGAAGCCATAAATGGTAGTGAACAGAGGATGAGAGTGTTGTGTCATTTCTCCAAGGTTGACTTCGGGCTAGCAAGCAGAACCTCCATGGTAGGAGCCCCAACATTACTCTTGGCAGCAGAACCCCAAGTGAGATTTGCAGATGAAAAATGGCCTTTCATTTGTTACCCGGTTTCACTGCAATACCTTGCTTAAAAGAGACTTGCCAAATCACTTCAGGAGAGTTGTTTAATTCCATCCTGATCAAATTTTACAGGACTGTGATTCAAATTATTCCACATTGGCGGCTGCAAGACTTCGTCAGGAATGAATTTGTTCTGCTTGGAATCCTTAGTTAGCATTCCAGAAAGACCTCTGTGATTAGTCAAATCAAAACCTTTCAGCAGCGGCAACAGCCACATTCAAACTGAATCTCTGCAGCTGACTTTCTAACAAAATGTTATCCTTTCTTTAATCAAGGGCTAAAACACATGATTCTGTTTCTCACTTTCAGTAAATAATTGAACTGTGAGCAAAACGCAGAAGCTGGAGGCGTTGAGAAGAGCAGTGCCATAGCCCCACTCCCCAGGTGAGCGCGGTATCTCTTCCAGGCTACTCCACACAAATCCTCCCAAATCCTCTCATTCTTCTCCACCCAGCCCCTCCTTCAGGGCAAGAGCAGTAAGGCCACGCGAATCTCTCTGCCAAGGGGAGCAGCTGAACCCAGGCAACTCAAATTTTTGTGAAACATCTCAACAAGACCACGCCAGGGAAGTCTCTGCCTGACCAAAGGCACTTCTCCCACACCTCCCAGCCAGAATCTGCTTCAGGTTAATTGTCCCCTTTATTGCAGGTATTTCCCAGGGCCTGCAAGAGCCACAGCTTCTCTCCACTCTGTAAGGTACTGCGCACATTTCCCCAGGTCTTCACGGAGATTGTAAAGAGTCATCTTGCTGTTGTCTCAGACTTTTTTTTTTTTTTTAAAAAGGCTCAGTGACTGGCATCTCTCGTAGCTTAAGCATGCATACACGTAGAAAATTCTGATTTCTCGTTTCATGCATGGTTAGCTGTTTATTGTTATCATTTGCTGGTCGGCTAAGCTCTTTGATGACTTTAGAAGGCAAGCAAGTACCTCCAGTTTACAGCTGAATTCCTTGGCTGGTGTGGAGCTGCGCTGGAGGGGAGCTTATTTGGATGTCTACTGTTTGTTCATGGTTTTGTGATGCTCTTCCTTCTGCTTCCAAGATGGCAATTACTCAAGACATCTGACAAGTTTTCTAGGATTGCTTCAGAACATCTAGCTGCCCAGCATCACCTGCCCTCTTCCCCTAAGAGAGAAATCATTCACTAATATTGCAGGAGATGTATTTTGATAATGCTGTGGTAACTCTACTCATAACTGATATTTTTCTTCCGTAAACATGAATATTCTCCGTTTGATTTTTTTATTGTGACAAACAGCCATCATTTTACTAGATGTCAAAGGCGAAGTGTATGATCATCAGAGAAAATAATAATGAGTGTTGTTTATTAATTCATCTTAATATTTATAATAAGCATGAGAGATGTACAATTATCTTTATTTTATTATTGAGAAAGTAAAATACAAAGAGGTTAAAATACAGCTAGAAATAATGCAATATTATTAGCAGATTTTTTTCTCCTATTATTTCCACCTGATCTTAGAAGCCAAGCAGTACATTCATCATTGTTGTAGGATAGAATTTCAAAAAAAGAATTAAATAGCCAATCTCTGGCTTTTGTATGCCCCCAAACCTAAGTTTAGTAACACAGTATTTGAGGCAAATATCACAATAGAAATTGTGACTTTTAGGGAAAGAAAAATACTAAAATTAAAAAGGAGGAGGATGTCTTTCTACCCTGATTAAAGAAAAACTCTCCCAGTTTCAGTGCCTGTGTATGTGTAGTGGGTTACAAATGATGATGAAGGAAACAAAAAGATGAAAATGGTCCTGAGTTGAGAATATTGCTTCCTGGGAAAAATCGAAGGGAGTGTTAGTTGGTAACAGGCCTGTGTTGTACATGGAAACATGGATAACATAGGAGAGATTCTTGTATCAAAGGTGACAGGCAAAGATGACTCAAATGCATTTAAATTTAAATTTAAACAAATGAATGAAAACATGGATGAGTTAGCATGAATAAGATTTTCGTTAGGTGCTCCTTACATATTTGTGGAACGAGTGATGAAGATTTGGAGAGAAAGTATATTTTAATTTAGAAATTCTGAGTTCGTGGTGAAATCAGGATATCCAGGATGAAATATCTAGAAAGCAAATTAGAAATGTGGTACTAGGAATAGGAGAGAGAGCAGGACTAGGGACATAATTTAAGAATTAAGCATAAAGACGTGATGGTTAAGGTTGTGAAAAATAATCATTGCAAAGGCATTTAATGTAAGCAGCAGTCATGCTCTGGTTACTTTTGTATACCCAACTTCCTAAACAATACCTGGCACCTCACTGATCAGACTCATTGGACAAATGTGTGAAAAGAAGGCTTGAGAGAGAGAGAGAGAGAAGTCAGATACATGAGAGAAGAACCAGGAGAATCACCTGTCAAAAAATGGAAACTTCTCAAAGCAATCAAAATATCACTGAATATCGGATAATATTTAAAGTCTACACAATATTTTGGAGGGTTCAATCTGGTTGCATTTTCATAGCACTTGGGGAACTTTAAATTAAACAAACAAATAAGTAAAAAGATACCTAGTCAGACCATTTAAATCCAAATCTTTTGCAACTGATTATAGACCTCACTATTTTCAAAATACTGCTCCTTGCCACTTCTAATGTTCAGCCAGTCAATAACCTAGATTTGATGAGCTTTATGATGTCTTAAATCAGACATCCTGTTAGCAAATTTTGAAGTGCTTGCTATATATTAAAATATTTTTTTACCTTAACTTTTCCAATCTTTTTTCCAAACTTTTTCCAATCTACATCTTATTTAATGGCATCATTATCCTTCCACCATCCAAAGTCATTTTGAGCCTTGTTACTCACCTCCTACGTCCCACCAGTCATCAGACCTCACTGATATTTTCCTTTCCTTCACATTTTCTTTGCCACAGCTGTGGCTCAGCACTGCATGTTCTCTTGCTGTACTGTTAATATTTGCTAAATAATCTCTTTAATTCGAAGTGTTGGCCACTGTAACCTATCCCTTTCTTTGCCACCAAACTTAACTTCCCAAACACAGGTCAGAGTGTGTCACTCTCTGCTTGGAAACCTCTTATGAATTCCTATTACTTAGAGAATGGACTCAAAATTCCTTAGGGTCCTTCATGAATTCACTTCAATCTCCCATTCCAGTCTCAACTCCTACTGCATCCTCACTCTGTCCCATCGTTGTGGCTTCTAGAATACCTGCTCCTCGAGCCTCACCATACACATTAATTCCTTCACGTCTCCAAATTTCCTTCCTTCTTTTACCTATCAAAATGTGAATTTTTCGAAATAAACTTGCTCAAAAATTACTTTCAGAAAACTTTTTTCTTCGCTAGTCAGAATTAATTCTTCCTTTTCTCCTTCCTTTTCTTCCTTTTCTCACGTTGTATCTATAATATAGCACTTAATACATTATGCCTTACTTTATGGTTAATCGCCTTAGACTTTCTCCCACACTATATTGTGATCCCTTAGAGGCCAGCTGTCAAGTGTTACTATCTTCCTATCCCACATTTCATCTAGCACTGGGCTTTGTACAAAGTAAGTACTTAACCACAGCCTTATTGCTGTGTTTTGAACTGAACTGACTAGCACTATGCTAAAAATGTTTTTTAAATAAAATGTTCAAAATAAATAAATATGTCCTGGGAACCTAGGACATATGAGCAGTACATTGACCTTTAATAAAACTGATGCGATTCCGTTTCACTTCTTAGCTTTATTATTATTTTCCAGTTATGAGAAAGTCTAATAAAAAAAATCCATCAGTTTTTGGTTTTTGTTTTTGTTTTTCATTTGACCCTATTTATCTGTCAACCCTGAAGCAATTAAAAAAAAAAATCCTGGGAGAAAGGATGGTGCATCTAACAAAATTGCCTTTGTTCTTTTGGGATTTAAGGTAAATTGTATTTGTGAAGTAATCAGTTTGGATTTAGCCTATCGCTTTGTTAGAGCTAATGGATTTCTCTTTCTGTTTAATAATTACGGTAGAGACTGTTTCTGAATAACTATGGACTTAAAAAAATGTTAAATGACAGCTCTTAAAGCTTTGCTTCCCCTCCCTTTTTAAAAATAATATGAAAGTCAGAATTGCTCTTATTGTGTTGCCTAGGTTGTTCTGTGCATTAAGAAAACATTCTGCCAGAATACATAGTAAATGACTTTCCTAGCTACATGCCTTCTGTTTAACTAATGATCTGCTCAGATGAGTCCTAATCAGTTCTGGCTCCCCTAGGCATGTAGGTGATATAATGCATGGATAGAAGCTATAGTTATCACATTCATTTTTTATTTTTCCAATGATTTACAGGAAATCACCTTTCTAACCTGTCTGCAAAAATGCTTCATTAATGAGGCTTTCTGAAGCCAAATTATAGTTTATACTAAAGAAAAAAATAAAATAGTTCCTATTATTTTTCCCCTCTGTATTACAAAGAATTTCTCTTCTGGTTTGCTAGTTTCTGCTATTTTGTCCAAGGACACCCATGCTGTTTGAATACAATAACTAAAATGTAATTTATAGTTACTGCCTATGAATTAATATGTACCTCTTTTGGTGAATCAAAAATTCAAACACATGCTGCCATTTTAGAAACAAAAATGTATTTTTTAATGGGAATTATAACTGATCACATCAAATCCTATGAGGTAGGTGAGAGGAATCTTAAAATGCAATAATCTCTTGTCAGGACATTTTTTTGCAGATATATGCTGCAAATCAGTTACTATTGAAAGGCTATATAAATAATTACACTCACTCATAGACCCATTCCTATAAATGTCTAAATTTTTATGTTAAAGTAATATTACATCCATCATATGTGTTTGTTTTTTGGCGGGAAGGGATTTTTTTTTTTCTGGCGTGTTTGCTACTATCCTAAGAAGCTACAAAAATAAAAGTTACATCAAGAGCATTTCCCCTAGTCTGTTAAATTCTACTCATATATCAGTCTTTCCTCTTTACTTACCTATTTCTGAACAAACTTATTAAGTCTTTCCATCTCATCAAAGAACTCTTTTCCTGATACTCCAAATATAAAATAGCATCCTTTTGTATTCCATTGTCTGTCTTTATTTTTCTTCCTACTGCTTATCATTAAATGACATTATGGTTTTTCTTTGTTTGTTTTTAAGATACATGGGTCATGTTATGTTGCCCAAATTGGCCTCAAACTCCTGGGCTCAAGCAATCCTCCCACCTTAGCCTCCCAAGTAGCTGGGACTACAGGTGCAAGCCACTATGCCCAGCTTATATTGTATATTTTTAATTTGTTTATTATTTATTGTCCACCAGAAGGTAAGCTACATGAACTCAGATCTTTATCAATTGTGCTCCTCATGGGATCCCCAGTAACTATTAATAGAATAGTTCCTGCAACAGTGTAGGTGCTCTTTAACTATATATGGAGTTTTTGATAAATGAACACTATGTGTAACTTTTAACTCCCCCCCCCTGAAAAAGATAGCCACAGTTTAAATAATTTGAAAAACTCTAGAATCTGTCAAACTTCATGAAGAAAATGGCCAATAGTCCAAGGAAATATTGTTAAGAAATAAATAACATTTTAACATTAGACATGGTAATAAGGAGTATGCAGCACTTTTGCATAATTATTTAATTAAAAAGAATTACTTGAAGTCTTTTATGGTCATTCTTTTGTGCTATATTATAGAAATACTAGTGTAAATAATATATCACATTTTTTGTTATGAAGAATATATCTCCTCAAGAAAATGATACTCTGATGAAGTAAAATAGGTAAATAATACCAGTACTGTGATTAAAGACCAATCAAACCCAAACCAAGAGAATTATAAGGCAAGATGGTACCATGGAAGGTTTAACTGTCTATTTGTATGAGGTCATCAAGGGACCATAATAGAGTAGGTAAGGCTTGAGCTGAAACCTAAAGTATACTTTCCTCTTCTTCTTCTTCTGGAATTGTTTATGATGAGAGAATTTTTAAAAAATCATAATTTTTCAAGGTACTGTGAATCAGACCAGAGACGCTGGAAGTCTTTCTTACCCTGACTGAAAGTTCATCCAGAGATTTAAACCTTTACTTAAAACTAATGGATCTCCTATAGAGAAACATTGTAATTCTGATCAATATTGTTACATGAATGAATAGATTTCTACATGACTAGTACCTGAGTTATCGAAAGTTTTAAAAAGTGTCATCAGCTGAAACGGAGTCTGTTGATCAATAAAGTTATTGCTAAAATATAATGAGTTAAGGTTCAAGATACTGTCTGTTCAATAAATAACAAACTATTTTCAGGATGTTAAGGCCACTAGTTTCCAATGACTATGGGAAATCATTTAAGGTTTTTTTTTTTTTT
>NW_012150441.1:419314-441944 GCF_000956105.1 Propithecus coquereli
GGAGCTGGAGAGTATTGCGCCTTCTCCAAGCTGCGCGGCGAGAACCACCAATAGTGTGGTGGAACTTATGGCCCTTTCCAAGGCCACGGCTCTTGCGGCCTGCAGATGTCAGCCCACGCATCTCCCTGTGCTTGTGGACCGGTTTGGTGATCCACTGGGTGTCACGATTTCTTCTGATAGCTTTATGGAATGGATCAATGAGGATAGCCTCAAAAAATTTGTAAATGGAATCTTCACCAACCCAGTAAGAATTCAGGACTCTTAGAGCCCCACAGTGGCGTCCAGCTCGCTCCTCGGCAACAGACTGAAGGCTTCGAGCCAACTTTAGCTGGTTAACACCGTGATAGACAGGCTTGCCATAGGTTGCACCCTTAGGAACTGGGCGTTTGCGGCCACCACGGCGCACACGAATCCTATATATGACATAACCTTGTTTGGCCTTGTATCCCAGTCTGCACGCTTTATCCGGTCGGGTGGGGCGGGGAGCCCTGTGGAGCACAGAGAGCTGGCGGTATTGCCAGTAGCGGACCCTCAGAAGGAAGCGCATCACATCGGACTGCTTCTTCCTCCATAGCTCCTGGATATACTTGTATGCACCCATCTTGGCTTACCTGATGGCTGCCGCCAGTCAGAAAGGCTCATTTAAGAGTTTTAATCAGGAAAGTGAAGTAAAGAAGAAATCAGAAAAGGCCAATGTAAGGGAAGCCGCGCCAAGTTTAGGGTGTGCAGAAATCTACATGACATAGTGACAATGGTTTGGATGAAAGAATGGGTAGTAGGAATTGGAAGGCATGATGAATTTGACAAATAAATCAGAGATAGATTCAACAAGAATTTGAAACTGTTTGAACACAGTATAGAGAGAAGCAAGTTTGAGAAATCAAGCAGAATTCCCTAGTAGCTGACTTGAGGCCAACTAAGCTAGTCAAAGGGAAACTAGAAGAAAAATTGGTTTGGAACAAGAAACAGTGGTTTAAATTTTGAAATTGTTCAATGTTAGGTTTCTAAAAGTCATTGACATGAGAGTAGTTGGTAGGCATATATATATATATATATGTATATATAAAAATCTAGAGCTCAGGGAAGGATTTGTATTAAAGACAAATTAGGAAATCAACACATTTGATGCTACATGAAGCCTTGGGAAATAATGAATGATTAAAATAGAAAGCATCTCGTTGGAGGAGGAATGATCACCTGCAATATAATGCCAAAAATTATATAAGTGCGAAATCACAAAGAAGAATTGCTAAAGTTTATTGAGAAGTGAAGAGCAGGCAAAAAATTCAAGAGAACGGAATGTTTTAAAAAGCAGGGAATGTTCAAAAGCATCATATGCTACTAGGATGTAAAGTAAACATGGACATGAAAACATGCATCACATTGGACAGCAAGAAGGCTATAACCATGCTAACAGCAATGTCACTATGAACCAGCACAGTGAAGATAAAAGCAGATTGAGGAGCATCCGTGGGACATGACAAAATGGAAACAGAGAGCGTTCTAGCCCTTTTGTGGAATTTAACTGTAAGTGGAAAAAGAGAAACATTGTTGGAGAGAGGAGTTGGCACATAATTTGTTCTTTTTGATTAAAAAGGCTAAGGCATATTCACTTGGAAGGAGGCATTAGAATTGGTAAAACTGAAGAACAGGGATTGGGTGGTAAGATTCTTATGATCATGTTCCTTGATTCAAATTGTAAGTCTGGGTAATGCTATATAATCTATTCCCCTTTGGGACATTCATAATATGTAAAGACATTTTATCAAAGCCTCTGTGAATTAAGTGGTTAACCTGTTAGATTTTCTGTATCCCAAGTTTTTCCCCAACTAATTTTGTCAAGCAATATTTTATATATTTTTTCTTATGCAATACGTGTTAATCACCTAAAGAAATAAATTCTTGTTCTGGAGATTTGCAGTAAAATAGAGTTCGTATCTTAGTGAAAGAAAGTAATTTGACTCTGTGTTCAATGGAGAGATTCATCTTAACAGTAGGATAAACTGTCCCAGTGTGACAGAATGAAAGAAGAAAGAGTATGATGCTACCAGGTTTATAAGCATGCGGCAATAACTTGATAGCTTCTATTTCTCCTAAAGTCTAAGGTAATGCAACACACAGGTATAAACTCACAAATACACAAACTGACCTACACGTATACAAACCCACATACCAATAGGCACATAACATAACACATAATAAACTCACAAAGGCTGGTACTTAAACACATATGAATTTAAATAAATGGAGACAGTATATGATATTCAAATGTAGTAGGATTTTAGTTTATGAAAAGGAGAACATTGAAACAATAAATGAAGAAAATGTTAGAAAAAGCTGAGTAGAATTTCTCAGCACCACTGGGTCCCAAGTAATAATGAGATCATAATTTGTATTGACACTCATCTGCTTGGTAGTACAATTTCTTCAACAGCTTTAAACAGCTTCTTTGCAGCAAAGAGAATGTGTAATAGAGACTGATCCGGGATTAAAGTTTTCCATGTTGTGTGAAGGAGAAAATAAGGTAAAAAAGAATTGAACATATCGGGAAAAGAAAGGTTGAAGTATTTCACTATAAATATAAATGTGAAAACATAATACTAATCATAATTATGATGACAGAAGATCATCAGAAGATCGGGACCTAACTCAGATATCTGGGTTCATATTTTGTGCTCTGGAATGGACAAGCCAGACAGAACAAGGTGATAAATTTTCTGGGTGTCTTTATGGAGACAAAGATCAGCTGTAATAAGAAACACTGAGTAAGAAAGGTAGAAAGGGAGAAGGTTGTATTAGGTAATTCAATATCTGAATTTGTGATTGCAGAGCATAGAGCACCTAATACAGCATAGATTCTGTTAGGAGAAGTAGTAGCTGTCTGGGATATTGATGACTACCTGCATACCTCCCTGCCTGAGAAGTTTTGGCCAATTAGAAGATTAAGCTATTTTCTAAGGCTTGGCACATTGCCCTGCATTCTGTTTGCTCTGACCATTCAGATGGTGGGCACACGTGAGCCAAAAAGGAAGTGTGATGCTGACGTGAAAAACGGGGTTAATACTCAGATCATAGGTTTCAGAGAAAAGATTTAAAAAGTCCAACATCTCCAGACCAATTAACAGTTACCCAGACTCCTCGATTACACACGTATTAGCATTTTTTATAACTTTTAACATATTTTAGCATTGGAGAATTAACATAACTACCCAGGGATGTCCATGCCTTAAAAAATGTTGAGAAAAAGAAGATACCATAATACATATATTATACACTAGACTTTTCAATATGTAATTATTAAATATTCTTTAATATACAAGATACCCTTAATGTAACATAATTTCAGACATATGTACAAAAAGAGAGCCACTGGCTTTTTGAATCATGATTTATGTCACAAAGACAAAAAGCATGACTTTGCAAAACTATAGCAATCCATCATATCTGACATCAGCAGCAATGTCATCATATGTATACACAGAGAAGTTGCTTGTATATTCAATATTTGTTCCATACCAAAAATTCCTGAAACCCATCCACAAAAAATTTCTCTTTATCAGAACTTGTTTCATCTCTGAAGGTTTTCTGTCTGTCAAACATAAAAATTATAATACTGCTTTAAAAAGAATATTCACTTATTTTGTACCTTTATATTTTCATCAGTAATTTATTCTATGTATTTTTTAAAATACCCTTTTGAACTGGAGCAAGATCTTATACTGTTACCAACATGACTCATCACATAAGCTAAATCCATAGGAAATATTGTTGATTTATTTTTCATGTTTAGGAGCTGATGGATTGTGGATGAAAGATAGTTATTCCTAGACCAAGGAAATGTCATATTCTTGCAGTGAGGAGAATAAAAAGCTTTTCAGTTTATTCCAGAGCAGCTCTATTACAAGCAGTTATGCTCTAGGCTTTCGTAACATTTCTCTGAGAACAGGCACCACAGGGAGACAGAGGATTTGCAGACGGGGAATGACCATTACATTTCAGTATCACAGAGCGAGAGAGATTGTTCACCATTGAAGACACCTGCTCCTGTGGCATTAGCTTGCATGTTGTCCCCATGAGAGGACATCCCAACACTCACCTTAGGCTGTGTAAATTAGAAACATACTATCCAACAGATGACAGATGAGGGTGAGGGCAAAACAATGGAGATTTTTTAAAATCTAATTTCTGATTGCAATTGGCTTGGAAGCTTATTTTTAGCTAATTTGATTGGGAAAAAAACAGGAAATTTCTCTTTGGGAAAAGCTGGTCTGGACTAACCTACTTGAATAGGGGCTGTTTTTCACCTAGAGGCAGTTACGTGTTCCAAGAATAAGCCATAGTTTTAGGGGTTTTTGCTGGGCAAAGAAGGTCATTCTCTAATCCAGTTACATATCATTAAAGAAATGCTTTCACTCAGAAAATGAAAGTGTGACTTGGAATATAATAATTCCTTTAGAAAAGAACATTCTGGGAATAATTCTAGCTAAAGTGAATAAAGAAATCCTAGTTAAAATATCCTTTCAGTCCTTCTTCACGAGTATTTCATTCTTTGAATAATTATCATATACTTTTCTTTTTTTTTAATCTTGAGATGGGCTCTCTCTCTGTCACCCAGGCTGGAGTGCAGTGGTACTATTATTATAGCTCACTACAGGCTTAAACTCCTGGGCCCAAGTGATCCTCCTGCCTTGGCCTCCCAAAGTGTTAGGATTATAAGCATGAGCGCCCCAAAGCAGCCTACTTCCATATTAAAAAATGTTTTTGTCATTCACATCATTCAGATACCAGCAACTTTCCTGAATATTTTCTGAAGCATTGTGTAGAAAATTATGACATAAAATGGCTTAATACAGTATCTATATAAATGAATGACTTAGAGTCTAGTTAAAAGTACTAAAATCATATATGAAGCATTCCCAAGTGTGAGAATTTCTGTGGTGCAGAAAAATCTCCTTTCCCAGAATTTCTTTCGATAATTAACTTTCCTTCAGCCTTTAACAGGGAATTAAATACCTAAAATCCACTTAACATTTCAAATTAATTAAAATTTTAAAAGCTGACTAATTTCTAGAATGCGTATTCATTGTTTACGAGCAAAAGATGCAAATTCTGGTTTACTGAAATGGTTTTGTTTGTATTATGCATCTTCATGGTTCATTAGCCCCGTTTTTCACGTTAGCATCACACTTCCTTTTTGGCTCACGTGTGCCCACCATCTGAATGGTCAGAGCAAACAGAATGCAGGGCAATGTGCCAAGCCTTAGAAAATGACTTAATCTTCTAATTGGCCAAAACTTCTCAGGCAGGGAGGTATGCAGGTAGTCATCAATATCCCAGACAGCTACTACTTCTCCTAACAGAATCTATGCTGTATTAGGTGACTCAGAAGCATACCTCACACCTCAACTATATATTTTTCTTGTATGCTACCAGCTTTGCCAATTTTCTTTAAGAATCCTTCTGGTTGGCTGGTCTCAGAACATTAAAATTATAAAAATCTAGAGCTACCTAATAATTAAAAAAATATTGACTGCATAAGAAAATCCATATTTAAGCTGTTAAGCCCAGAAGGCCATATTAGTAATACCCCAACTGTGTTCTGTTCTTAGGAAATGACATTAGTTTATCTGTTAGACTTCATTGGAAAAAAGCTAACCTAATACTCAGACATAAATTGCATAGAGGTGGTGAAATTAAATTTTTCCTTTTGTAAATGAGTATGAACCGTTTTTAGCAAATATTCTGTCTATATATCTGACTTACTACATTTAATAAATAATAATGATGCTGTTATGGTTTGGAGATTGTCCCCTTCAAACCTCATGTTGAAATTTGACCCTCAATATTGGAGGTGGGGCCTAATGGTAAGTTTTTCAGTCACGGGGATGGAGTCTTCATGAATAGATTAGTACCCTCCCTCAGGGGTGAATGAGTTCTCACTCTATTAGTTTCCAAGGAATCTGGTTATTAAAAAGAGCCTGGCACACACACACAGACACCTCCACCACTTTTTTCCTCTCTCATCAGTGATCTCTGCACACACTAGCTCCTGTTTGCCTTCAGCCTTGACTGGAAGCAGCCTGAGGTCCTTGCCAGAAGTAGGTGCTGGCATCATACTTCATGTACAGACTGCAATACCATGAACCAAATAAACTTCTTCTCTTTATAAATTAGCCAGCCTCAGGTATTCCTTTGTAGCAACACGAAATGGACTAAGACAGATGCTAACGTATATTAAACACTCATTACATGTCAGGCACAGTGTTAAGTGCTTATATGGATTATATCATTAAATCCTTCTACACTGCCAATGAGTCAGGAACTATTACATCTAAGAATAAGGAGATGCAGAGAATTTAAGTAATTTTTCCAAGGTCACACAGTTAGTAATTTGCCGAGGCAGGATTCAAGCCCACAAAAGTGTGATGTCAGACCACACTCGATCTATACCCTTTTCACTGTCTTAATGGAGAAAACCCTTCTACTAGCACAAATCTAACCAGAAAACAGCTAATAAAATATATAGCAAGGAAGAGCAGAAGAAAGAGAGAGAGAGAGAGATTATTTTTGAGTTTAAACTCAACCCTAATTTGCCACTTCTGTATCCAGCCCAGCTGGTTGGTAATCCTTCTTTTCTCCTTATTTTCGTATAATAAAAAATGTCTGTGTTGAAAGGGGACTAATTTATTACCTGAAATACTTAATTGCATATGCCATTTAAACTGCAAAAATATTAAGGGAAAAAAATTACTGTAGGTTTTGGAGATAACTACTCTCAAAGAAAAAAAATTCAGATATGAACAGCTACAATTTCCAACTGTACACCTGTATGTTGTTTCTGAAGTAATAAAAATCACATAGGATCGGCAATAGCTTTCCACCCAGGAAAGTTCACCTTTAGAATGGAGAAATTTGTGTATTGCTTATGCTGATTTAAGTTATACACATGAAAAGGAATCCCCATGGTGTCTGATCTAATCTTGACATGGACAGTGTCCACAAAATCTATTGTCATTCACAGCTTAAAGCTGCTGCCTGGGGAAGAAAAAAATGCTTTGATAACTCATTGTGTCAGAGAAAAAGATTTCAATGTGTGAAATATTGATTAAAACTTTAACAGAAGATTGGTACTTTCTGAAAGAACCTTGTAAAGGTAACGGAAAGAATAACAAAGAAAATCCAAAGGGTGCTTTTCAAGATTATTTTCAAAAAGGTTGATATTTAAAGAAAATTTTGTGAAAAAATGTACATTTATTTTAATACATCAATATATTTTTCACTAACAATGGAAGTGTGCTTTCTTCATATTGTTATTATTTTATATTTTAAGGTCAAAGTGCATTCACCGTGCTTTTTGCTTAATAAAATGAATTCATTTCAGTCTTAGCCTTCAGACTATTGTTTCTCACAGTACAAGCAAGTTAAGGGAAATCGATAGTACAAATAGATATTTTACAATCAAAGAAGACCTATAAGTCTATCTAGGCCTTTCAATTTTATAACATATGTATAAAATACTATAATGTTATCACAACAATTTTTGGAGACTTCCTATTCTATTAGGGAATATGGTAAATTATATAAAATTGTAACAGTAAAGAAGTAACGGCAAACAAAGGGCCCCCGTGGTGATTATATTATTAAGAGTATTTTGAAAAATGTTTAAAACATGGTAAAGTTACCTTGAATAAATTTTATTGCTTTTGAGAAAATGGGGGTGGAGTGGGAAGGAAGTAAAAAAGATGGATTGAGCCAGGAAGATCAAGTTGAATCTCAGCTAAATTACCGTTAGGTCTTCAGAGGAAAGTAAGAGCAAAGGTGTGCATGTGCTGTCAGGCTGCCTCACCGGTTGCATTCAAATGACTCTACGGAGCCCACCTACGTTTACCATGCACCCACTCTGATGACTGCTGTATTAATGACAGGTTTAAAAAGGTGGCTCCTAGTTTTTGATTAAGAGAAGGTTTCCGAAGAAGTATTATAGTACATAAAGTTTGTCTGAAGATATACATGGTATTTTTAGAGGATATGTGATGAAATGGAGCAAATTATGTTGACACCATGGCTAGTAAAGAGTAAACAGTCAACAAGCACCAGTTGATATAATGTATGGACCACTGGGGGTCCAGGGATGTGTGTTGGGTCCTGTCTTTTTCTCTGGCACTTACTTCAGTGTGAGACCATGGGTTTGGGGACCTATTTCTTTATTGGTAAAACAAAAAGTGGAATGCAAAATACTTTTAAAGACTCTAGCATTAGAATTCTAGCTCTCTAGCAATATTATTATGTGAATTTTGAAAAGGGAAGTGTTTCTCAGGCATTCTAGATGCAGCATAGGGGAAATAGTGAGAATACGAGAGACGGGGGTCAGAATCCAAGTGAGGAAAGTGGCTGGGCAGATGCTCTGAACCTGAGATTCAACTCCTGTGTTTACCACCAGCCGTGTGATCTTGGCAAGCTACTTAGACTCTGTATCTCAGTTTCTCCCCACAGAAGAGGAAAATAAATATACCTCCCTCACTGAGTCATTGGACAGATTAAGCGAGCACATCTAAAGTGCTTAGAATTGGGATTGGAGAATAGAAAAACATTTAAGAAGCTAATGAAAATTAGTTCAGGTTTGTAGTATCCTGGAAATTCATATGGTTCTCTGATTTTAACCTGTAAATTTGTAACCATTACTCAATTTTCCATGAAGCTACATAGTCCCAAGTCAATGTTACCCTCATAGCCCTTCTTTTATCCTTTGACAAGGCCATGGACAAACAAGTAGTGTTGTATTACTTGCAAAATAAAATTAAAGAAAGATGCACTTAGCCCATTCATTTAAAGACAGTCACTCTTTTCTTCCTTCTTCCTTTCCACCCCTTTTGAAACGAATTTGTCTAAAATATCCAAAAATTCAGAAAAAATATAGAGATTTTCGTTTGGTTGGTTTAAGATTCTTGCCTCAGTATTTCACCTAACATATTATGGCATGTTCTGGACAGCGGGGGACTCTCAAAACACATCTTTCTTTTTAACTTGCTCTTTCAAACTCTTAGCCTTGTTGGTCCTTCAAATCATTTTATACTGTAGATAGCCAGACAAATCCAATTATTTTCCTAATGTTGAGGTCTGTGACTAACATTCATTCCTTTGGGATTTTGTCAGAAACATTAGAACTGCGTGATGTATAATATGAAGTAAAGCATATTTACTAGCTGTGACCTTTATCATACGTGGTATCAATAAGCACTTTAAACACAAACACTCAGGGAGAAGGTCAGGTTAAAGATAGAGAAGCTAGTCTCAAAAGAAAGGACTTTAAGTGATATTTAATTGAATTGCTGCATTGTCTTAAATTTATGGAGCCTTTATCGTTTTCCCATAGCCCAATAATGTCCTATACCTCCCATTCCATGATTCTAGCTATAATACAACTTTGCTTAATTGTACTTTTGTAATCAATTTTGTGGTCATTTTGCTACATGACATTGATACTTGCTGATGCATTAGAAAAATATCTTTTTTGTTAATACACAATTCAGATTGAGCAACATATGTAAATGTATAATTCTTTAATATTTCAACCTTTAACTTTCCTTATTTTGAATACTTCTTCGTGTGTAGTATCAGTAAAACTAAATTACCCATAAATTTAACTCTCCCACTGCATCTTTTTCATTCCATCTGTAGCTCCCCATGTGTTTAGGAGTAGTAAGTATTCCACCTCCAACTACTTCATTTGCACCTCACATCAGCTTGACTCCTATACCTAACTGATCCTTTTTTGACACAGTTGTTACAAATATAAATGCTTACAGGAACCAGGCAAGTAAAACTAATGCCAAACGCAGGTATAAGATGAATATTGGTATATGTTAAAATATATTTTCAGGAAGCCATATAATGTAACAGAATTACTATTATTATGCAAATTATAGCCTACAAGTTTTTGAGAAGATAAGGTCCAATTTTTCTGTGAGCTGTTGATCCACTTAGATTTAGATGAGAAAAACTTGTGCCTGGCTCTTTTGACTGTCAAAATTTCTTCAAACTATTCTCTACATGGAATTGTGGCCTGGATCAGAACAAAGCTAGCTAGCCTCATGTCTAGGCTATGGGGTGATGTGGCAGAACTTCAGTCTCATTTGATTCTTGGAATTTCACATAGCAGAAATGGGCTCTGTGTACTCTCCTGGATGAAAGAGTCTGTGATTTTGCTCATTCTGTATCAATGCTTCAAAACCACATGCTTAGTCCAGTCTCATAGAACACATGTGGCATCCGTATTAGGGCCACATGCATAATTTCACAGTACAGAACCCTTAGAAAGTTTCTCAGATGCACATTATCACTTTAGGCTGGACGTAGTCTCAGTGGATAATCTTTGAGGGTCTTGAAGGTCCTGATGTTTTTCATTGTCTATATCACCCTTGCCTTCCCACATACTTTTTTTTTTATTTTTATTTTTTATGACCCAATATTCATACTCAAGTTTTTATTTTTCCCCCCAGAAAAAAGAAATCAAAGTACTGTCTACATCTTGTTTTCAGACATTCCGGAAACTAGTAACAAATGACATAAATAAAACAAAAATAAATAAATACATGGGAATTGTCAAGGTTATACCAAAAATCTATTTTATTTAATTCAAATTTCAATTAAAAACTTAATGTCACAAACCATGTCTTTATGGGGAAAAAACCACTTCTGAGACATGCTTGTAGGTGCTGAAGTTACTGTAGTACCACCAAACTTAACTCATGCCCAGCTATGAAGTGTTTAAAAACAGTTACTGGCCCAGAGCAACTGGGAGAGCTCTGCAGCTGCACTCATCACACCAGCATTTCACTGTGGTCTCCAGCAGAGTCTCCCTGAGGTGAATATTTTTTGCAGAATACAGGAATTTACCAACAATTTGATTTTAAAATTCATTACAAATTAACAGACTCATGGGAAGTATAGTGATTTATTAAGATTCAGAATAATAGATACAAAGATAGTATTTATATATTTATCTTTTGTTCAATCAGTGCATGTGAGGTATCTTTATCCTTTGTGTAAAAGTAAATATCAGTCACTCCAAATCATTGTGTCAACACCTCTGATACCCTAATCTCCAGCAATTCAGCTAAAGTAATGTTGTGCTAAAGAGAGAGAGTGATTCATTTCCTAGGGCCACTCTTGAAACCCCATCCTGGTCAAGGAGCAAGATGATTTCATGTGTACAAATTCTGGAACTTTTGGGAGCCTATGTCCCATCCAGCTGGCCTGATACAGAGGTAGAGGGTCAGAGAACTCCTGAGAGAGTAGAAATGGGTTCCGAACCTACACATTGCCCAGTTCAGGCTCTGGGTACCTCCCCAAACAGCATTGCTCCCCTCACTGCTACCATGTCCCAGACACCAGCACTGGGAAACATAGAAAGTTTCCAGAAATGCAACCCAAAGCCACAGTTGGGGTTAAGTTTACCAGGGTCTAGGTATTATGCTGGACTCCACATAAGAGGATCTAACTCAAACTGTCTCTGAAGTAGGTTTTATTCATTACTGCTCACTGGGTACCAGCACTGGTTGAAAAGCAAAACTGCTTGAGTAAACTAACGTTCCTAAGTTGGCTTGAGTTGTGTCTTTTACCAACTGCCTAATTTATTTCTGTATCTACATCTCCCTGACTTCCTTTCTAGTATAAGACTGCTCTCCACGTCTGTCTAGGCCCATCAGCATCCTGCATCTTAACTGTTGCTGATTGCCAGAACGACTTGTCTTTATAAACAACACCTTCATGTTCCCAGACTTTTTCGCCACACACTAATATTGGTACAAGTCTGATGTTCTCCTTAACTATTGGCTTTTTTTCCTCCTCTCTCCAAATATTACGAAAACTTTACTTTTCTTATGTCTGGTTCATGATTGTCAAGAATGTATTTAATTTATAGAGTAGATTTATAAACATATTTTAGGGAATTGGAGTGATTTGATGAAATGAGCTAAGACTTCAGCCTTATATAGACATAGTTTCAAGTATATGCTCCCTGTGCTTTTGTGATACAGCGACAATATGCAAACTTTAGGAGTTTCACATCTATTTAATGAACTGACCAAAATGACTACAATAGTGTTGGCATATGGCTATTATTTTTTAATTATATTGACACGAGTCAGTATGAAAGTAATTTTTTTTGGATCTTATAAGGACAAAACACTTAGAAAAATCTGTGGTTATGTTAGCTAGAACTCGATGATGAAATAGAGAAGACAAAGATGGCTGTTTTCAGCTTAGAGACACATTTACCGTCCCACCTCTTCCTCCTCTTTCCTTGAACACCAGAAAAGTTTCTTTGAATTAAAAAAACGTGGTCAGACAATGCTTTAAAAAAATTTCATTTACATCAAGAAATCCTCCTGTTCCACTATGCTGTTGTCCCTGAACTGCCATGATGTCTGAAAATTCCCACCTGTGTGGCCACTATTATCAATCAATTGTGGCAGATGCTTGCTTTAAATGTGGGCAAGTTATGTAATGGGATAACACATTAAACTATCATCATGGCATCCGTCTCTTGGATTAGCTGTCACAAGACACAGGGCAAAGCCCCCAGGAAAATGAAGGGCAAGAATGGTGAAGGAAAAAGAATTTTGCATTTTTAATTTTTGCTGCTCTATAAAGCAAAGCTCACCTGAAACCTTGTTGAATTCTGTGTAGCTTAGGGTCCTCCTGATGATGAAGGGTCAGGGAGAGCAGAAACAGACTGGTAGAAAAAAACATAGAGGTATTGATCCTAAATAATAGGTCTCCACACTCCCCCAAAGTTTTCTTAACTTTCTATTTATTTATTTTATTGAGTTTTTAAAAACTGTGTGTTATAATCTATGTGGGTAATTAGGAAGGATTTTTTTTAAAAAATAAGCTATTCAGTATTTATAATTAGAGTAGATGCAGTCCATGACACAAAAATACTCGCCTCTATCAAACATTTTCAAGCACTTGCCACACATCAGTTTCTTTGCTAGATAGTGGTAATTCAGAGGTAATTCAGAGATAAAGAACTCAGGTTTTCTAGCCCAAGAGACACAACACTGTAGTGGAGGAAGGCAGTGCACACAAGACAAACTACACTGCAGGAAAACAAATTTCCCTTCAATACCTGAGTCAAATGTCTCATCTATCAAGCCTTAACTGATCCAAATCCAAGGCAATTTGATCACTTCCTTGCAAAACACCATTTCCTGCACATACTTTCATTACTATACTTACCATACTGTGTAACTACCAATCATAGGTGTATGTGTCTATCTCTACAACTAAATCTTAACATTCTTTAAAACAACAGGTTAACTTTTGTTCAAGTCTGTACCCTTAACACCTAACACCGGTTTGATTTACAATGGGCATTCAAATGTTTCCTGAATGAATGAATGAATGAATGCTAAAACAATTTAGTGAATTGTCCTTGAAGAGAGCATGAAAAGGCAAAGCATTAATTCTAGTGAAGAGGAAAGCATCACCAAAGAGATAATCTTCAACTTGGATTTTGAAGGATGAGACAAATTATGCTAGTACACAATCAGACAAAACTCAACAGATTTCTAAGCTGATTCTAAATGCATTCAGCTAAATTGCTTAGAGTGTCCAAACACAACCTAAAGACAACTTGTCAAAATAAGCTAGAAATTGCTTAGGGAAATATGTTGAAGCTCAAAGCAGCAAAAGTATTTTTCAAGCTGTGTAAGCAAGAATTTATGGGGGAAAATAAGCTAAGAAAATTCATAGCAGTGAAGTTCTTCAATGAACACCATATACCCTGCTGTGTCTGGGCCTTTTCCTTGGATTTCAAGGCACACAACTGGAACTTGCATGAGGATGTGGTGCGACTAATCCTTTAATAGCACACCGAAGGTGAGCTGACAGGCCTGCGGCAGTGTGTCATATGGTTGACAGGATTTGTAACACTTTGGGTTCTCCTCACATGGAACTTGTCACTGGTTCTTAAGCTTCTCTCCCTTCTTGCCTCAAGGGGGCAAATCGCTCTTCTAATACTTTCCCAGATATTTTCATGCTGAGAGCCAAATGATGTGTGAGGAAATCTTGCCTAAAAATAGGAAAGAAACATGTCAGGACATTATCATGGCCAATTTGACTTGGAGCGGTCTAAGGAAACTAGATCTCCAGTGAAATAACCTACAATAGTAGATTTAGTGTACTTCATGGCAATTTATTGATGTGTGACCATAGAAATGACCAATCTTGGTATATGTCTTGACAAATAGCAAGCCAAAAGTCTCTGAGCTAGCCCATGGAAAGATGATTTTCAATATCATAAATTTAACTGCACTCAAAAATACTACTTTATTTTTCTCTTTTTAAAGAGATTCCAGTGGTTATGGATAGTAGAGCTTTTTTTTTTTTTTTTTGGTCTTTCAAAGTGTACTACATTTTAAAGGGTTACATTGGGTAAGCCATGGAAAGAGCACCCAACAATAGTGTTTTTGTGCCCACATGAAGAAAGACTATGATTTCATTGTAGTCTATATTTGCCAAACCACATCTGAATTATTTGTTTTCTAGTGATGAATGCAATATTTTAAAAGGATCAAAGATCAAATAGATTATGCAGAGAGGACAGTTATAATTGAGGTATATCTGAATATCACAGCACACAAAGACAGATAAAGCAGCTGAGGATATTAAACCCAGAGGGAAAGAAAGACCATGGATATGACAATAGCTAAAGAATTGTCATGTATAAAATGAAGTAAATCTTTTTTATTTTGTTGCAAAAAGACTAGTTTCGGTGAAAAGGCAAGAATTACAAGAGGATAGACTTCATTTTAAAGTGTGAAGATAAAGTATGAAGAAACTCAATCAACACTGAGTATCAAGAAGGCTCTTTAAACAGAGGCTGAGGATGATCCATCCGGGATGTTGGAAAAGATTTGGATACCAGATGGAAATTTGGACTAAATGACCTCATTAGCTCCTTATAACTATAAAATTGACCAACCAGATCTTTAGATGTATTACATGGATACAGTAATAAACATGGCATGATATCAAACAAAAGTAGCCAATAGTTCAGTGAAATATAAGAGAGACCTCAGAAACAGAAACATGAATCTGTAGAAACTTAATTTGCAATAAATGGACTCCATAGATCAATGAATAAAAGGTAAATTTTTATAGTGTTAAAAAAGATAGCTTATTATATGGAGAAAAATAAGATTGGATCACAACTAGCAACACATTAAAAAAGAGGATTCCAAAAGAATTAAACACTAAATGTTAAAGATAACACTGTAAAAATAATAGAAGGAAATGTTGGAGAATATCCCTATGATAAGGAAGGACTTCTTAAAATTTCAAAAGCACAAACCATAAAAGCAAAAACTTGCTTAATTAGATTATGCAAAATTAAGAATCTATGATCATAATAGACTGTGAATATGTATAATGGAATGAGAAAAGATATTTGAAGTCTGAAAATGGCAGAGCAATCAAAGCTAGAATTCCTGAAAATTAACAAGGCAACCCTGATAGAAAAGCTGACAAAAGATGTGAATAAGAATTTTATGCTGGAAATTTCAAAAAAAGCTAAGAAACATATAAAAGTGTTCAAAATCATTAGTAAACAAAGAATTACAAATTTAAAGATAATGAGATATTATATTATTCCTATTTAATTGCAAAAAAATTTGGAATGCTGAAAAATACGAAGTATTGGCATATATATGAAATGTATGAATTTGCAAGTGCTTCTGCTGAGAATGTAGATTGTAGTTTTCATTTTGGAGAGATGCTTTCATTTCCTAATAAAATAAAATTATATAGACCTTATGGTGAAGGAATTCTACTCCTTGGTGTACAGTGCTAAGCAATTCTCCCACAAGACATGAGAGAGACATGTATGTAGATATTCATTGCAGCAATATTTCTAGTAATAGGAAGTTTAAGGGAACCTGGAATGAATTTCTAGAAGGGTAGGAAAGAAAATGAAGTAGATGCACATCATAAAATATAGTGCAGAGTGTTGAAGTTATGAATTAGAAGTGCACAAAGAATCATGAATGTTCTTAGAACATAGAGACAGATTAATAGAAAGATAGATAGATACATATAAGCATAGATAAATCATATACAGCGGTCCCCAAACTTTTTAGCACCAGGGACCGGTTTCATGGAAGACAATTTCCCATGCATGGAGGCTGGGGCGAGCTTAGGCGGTGATGCAAACGATGGGGAGTGGCTGTAAATACAGATGAAGCTTTGCGCTCTCTCCTGCCGCTCTCCTCCTGTTGTGCGGCCCCCCATTCCTGAGTTTCATGGAAGACACTTTTTCCACAAGGGCTGAGGGTGGGGAGTGGGAGTGGGGGGCGGGGCGGTGGAGCTCTGCAGCCTGCTCCCTAACAGGCCAAGGATTGATAACGGTCCCCGGCCAGGGGGTTGGGGACCCCAGATGTATACCACAGTACCGTTTTGGGTACATTAGAATACATGCACACAAAATGATACATATTTGCTAGGACATGCACATGCAAAATATATATTAAACATAGTAATATAATGACCATTGGATACATAGGAATGAGTGGAATATAAGAATAAAGAAATAAAACAAGAGAAGAACTTTCATGTATCATTGATGATAATGTGCCATGAACTGGGTTAGCATACTTAACTTTATGCATCTTAGATCCAGAAAATAAAATAGTAAAACAATAAAATCATATTTTATATTCAGGGCACCTAGAGACTGATGACATACCATTGTATATGGTACTACATATTTTGCTGTTATTAACTCATGTCCTTTACTCCTAGCAAGGTACAAGACTTCATTTTCACTTCATAGAAGATGATTTTGCCTATAAAATGCAGGATTTGCTAAGAGGTTTCTTCCAGCTTATTATGTGCATACATATATGAAAGAACAGCAAAAGAGAATTCTCTCTCAATTTTTCACTTTGAAACAGTTTTTGGCTATGTACTAAAATATTTTAGTCACTTTCAAAGGTTTCATTTTTTAATGAAAGAAAAGTTTAATTTGAAGATAATATGCAGCTGCTATAATAGCTTATTAAACATAAAGGATAAAAGAACTAGTGAAGCTTTAAAATGGTAATTAAAAGAGCTGATGTGTGACTAATGCATTTATTCAGTCTCTTCTAACAGTAAGTCATGATCATGCTAAAAATTTTGCCTATATATTTATTATTATTGATGAAATTTCTGTCTCCATCCACTGTCAAAGTCCTGTGGTATTACTGCATTTGAGCCACCAAAATTAGTAAACAATGTACCCAGAGTAGCAGACATATGTGAACTCTGCCTGGTGCAACCCTACGTGCCTCCTTACAGGAAAGTACACAGAGATTCCGTCGCTACCACAGAACTAGGGAAGAGGGTTGGGGTTTAGATGTGGCTCCCAGATCAAAGTGAAACTAGAAGTGACAAAAATAATGTCATAGTTCTCCATATAATAGAGGATCTATTCTGTTTCAAGACGTTTCCAGGTTTACAAAGATATTTACATGTATTAGCCATTCACTGCCTCACAAACGTCTGTAAGGTAGTACAGTGGTATTATCTGGATTTTACGGAGGAGGAAGCTGGATCTACAGAGACATTTTTGTAAATATGCAAATAGTCATTATGCTAAGATGTGATTTAAATATAAGTTTCAGCATTGCAAGTCAAAATCATTTTCTCTGACATGATTTAAAACTTCCATTGGACCATAAACAGCTTCCTCAAGTTTTTTCCCAGTTTGAATCAGAAGTTACATTTCCCTGATGCCTACTATTAGGGAAATATATAACATACCAGAAAGGGGTGGGATGGGGGAGTATGACTGAATCATAGAACATTTTGGTACAAGGTATGGTCTGAAGTAATAGTTTCAAGCTGTATTGATGTTAATTTGGTTGTGTTTTACATGCTTAGTAATCCATGTAGAAGGATAAAAAAATATATGTTCTAAACAAAATATAAAATAATACAACAATTTTGGTAGACTGGTTAACACATGCATATGATTCTATTGGATGACAGTGTAAAAACAGAAAAAAAGAGCACAGATGACTAAATAATGAATAAAAAAATGATGCAAATTTAGAAATATAGTGTTAGATTTCTCTACAAATAAAGATACCATTTTTCATATCTTCATGTGTTGACCAAAAAAAAAATGTCATTATAATATGACTCCATAGGATGCATATTTGTTTGTAGAAAGGCAATTGTAAGTTGCTGACAGGAGAAAGAAGAGACACACAGTTCCTTAAGTAAAAACAGAGTCTCAGAAATCCCTGCTCAGAAAAGCCACTCACACACTTTCTATAACTTGTGATTAATTTGGCTAATGGCTCCTTTTAACAACTGCAAATAACCCAGGGTGAGAGGGAGGCTAGTTTATAGAATAGTCACAGCTTGGTGTCAATCATTTTAATTAAATCAGGGTTTTACCAGTTGTAGATGTTGACCCACTGATGAGTCTCTGTCAGCAATTTTTTAAAAATAAAATGGAATGAAAATGAATAGAATAGAAAACATAACAGTTGACTGCAAGTACTCTGGGCACAATCTGATGTGTGAAATGTTTGATTCAGTTATTTTCTCTGTGTTTATATTTAGCATGTAAAGTCTATTCCTCACCATTCCTAAATGTTTTAAAGCCAATGAATGCAGTGAATATCATGCTGAAGCCATCAGCAGAGAGATATAGACAAATGTGTTATTTAATATTTTTTTTATTTTTTTACTAATACAATATATCAATATCTTGTATGTGTCTGATATCTTGTGTGTGTCACTGCTCTGAGAATTTCAAGCATCTGCAGAAATCTTTGGCCTCATCGGATAATTTATACACTCCAAATCTCCAAACATAATGTGTTTTATTTCTGTTGCCAAAATTAAAACATTATTATCTTCTTTTGAATATGTTTTTAATATACAAATAGTTGTATTTTTGTAGTATAACATGACAAGATGGAAAACACACAGTTTTGAAGTTAGAAATGAGAATATTGGCCTCCCTTTTATCAGGTTTTTAAGTATGAAATGTCTGATTTCCTTAAGTACTAAGTTTGACAGTTGCTATCTCTGACATTTCACTTTGACACCTCTTGTTTTATTTTTCCTGTGAAGGTATGTCCTTAGTCTTTCAAACACACATTTTGGTTTGTGATTAGCTTTCACAATTTTTTTAGTGTAATTGTTGTGAAACCATTGGATAAGTCAAAAATTTGTGTCATTTTCTAATATGAGTTCCACTGTGGAACCGATGAAGCACAGATAGCTGAAAATGTCAACGAAGCGTTTGGGAAGGATGTGGCTAATGAACACACAGTACATCAATGGTTTGACAAGTTCCATTTAATCTTGAAAATGAGCCACATGGGCAACTTTAGACCAAGGTGGATCATGATGAGCTGAAAGCTGTAGTGGAAGCAAATCTATCTCAACCTATGCACGAATTAGCAGCAAGGTTTGATGTTACCATTACAACAATATTGGACCATTTGAAATAAATTAGCAAGGTAAACAAGCTGGATAGATGGGTTCCGCATGAATAAACGAGAGTCAGAAGAGAAATCATCAGGAAGCTTTCCTTTCTTTGCTGTCACCCCAAAAAGGCAAACCATTTCTACATCATATTGTTACATGTGATGAAAAATGGATACTTTTTGACAATTGCAAGAGATTGGCTTAATGGTTGGATAAAGATGAAGTCCCAAAACACAATCCAAAAACCAATATTCATCAAAAAAAGCTAATGGTGTCTGTCTGGTGGTCTAGCATTGGTAATATCCACTATAGCTTCATGAAGTCTGGTCAGTTGATTGCAGCAGGTGTCTACTGCAACCGATTGGATGAAATGATGAGGATGCTTGCGATTAAACAGCCGAGATTGGTCAATAGAGACAGACCAATCCACTTGCAAGACAACGATCCACAAACCACATATCACACAAACAACGCTGCTCAAACTACAGAAGCTGGACTTGGAAACTCTTTGTCATCCACCATTTTCACCAGACCTTGCACCAACTGCTTACCACTTCTTCTGGGCTTTGGACCACTTCTTGCCAGGAAAAATATTCAATTATCCACAAGCTGCAGAAAACACCTTTTGCGATTTCATTGCCTCTCGCTCCCCAGGCTTCTTCACTGCTGGCATAAACAAGCCACCATTAAGATGGCAAAACTGTGTCGATAGTTTAGGCGCATACTTTGATTAATTGTATTGCTTCTTGTTTGAGATATAATAAACTACACTTCTGATTCAAAATCGGATATTTCATATTTAGTGACCTAATATTCTCCTCAATTTCTTCACCTCTAAAATGAGTCATTCCAGAGTCAACAAGAAAAGGAGCTGGATCCTTTGTCTTCAAAGCTCTTCAGTTGGGCAGAAGTCTGCACGAGCTGGGATGGAATCTCTTCTCTGTCAATTAGGTGAATTAATTTGTGCAAGTCCTTTCACTTTCTGAGCCTACATTTCTATGTGGGTAAAATGTGGACAAAGTACTTACTTTGAAGTATTTATGTTAAAAATAAATAATATATTATAGGAAATCACATGCTAAATATTTAATAAATGTAAACTCTTGCTATTTTCCACTGTGGTTCAGGCCATTTATGCACATTCTCATTGTATATCACTCTCTTGGTTCTTACACTTCTTGATATTCATTGGACCTTAGGTATTATTTTTGAGAATTCAACTTTTGTCTTCTTTCAAATTTTAAAATAGGATGTTAGATCATGAACTATCCACTATTCCATGATTATGAGCATCTCCTCCTTTTTCATTCATTCATTTCTCTGTTATGTGATCTCTTTCCAGTTGATGAGAATCTTCTTCCAGAGGTAAAAAATAGAAGGAAAGACTTTTAATCAGCACATTGTTTTTCTGGAGTGTGATTTTGGAGGTCTAAATTTTACCTATCAATGTCTATTTAGAAATCTTTCTGCATTTTAATTTACTGTATAATTACATAGAATCATTTGGATCAAAACAGAAGAATAAGAAAAACAATGATAAATTGAAAAAATGAGAAAAATAGATTCCTGGAGGAATCTATTCAGCAATTCTTTGATACTAGCCACTTTACAGTTATTATTTTTATTATAGTTATTTATTTATTTTCTAGAAAAGTGACTTCTCTCAGAATACGAAAGTTGGTTCAACAGTTAAGACAATAAAAAATAGTCACTTTCCAGTCCGTATATATTTGTGAAGCCCATATATATTTTTGTATGTACTAGGAACATGTATGTATAAGGAATCCAAAGAATATCAGCTGGGTATGGCGGCTCCTGCCGGTATTCTCAGAATTTCCAAAAGACTAGGCGGGAAGATAGCTTGAGGCCAGGAGTTCTAGACCAGTATGGGCAATGTATGTCTGATATCCAAATATAATTATTAATAGTACCTGTTTGCTTTTGAATTTTTGGAAAGATAAATCATATTATTACTCTAAACATAATCGAATATAAGACAATGTCTGTATTTCACTTGTGGCTATACTGTGTTTCAGAGAAATGGAAAAAAATGTTTATAATTTTTCACAACCATCAAAAGCTAGATTACAGTGAAATTTAATTTTCAGTTATTTGTGATAATATTGGTTCTTTTGTCATATTCAAATATACGCCTACTTTTTTATGTTTAATATATAAAATGTTTTAATCAAATTTGGGTTAAGTCTACAACTACAAAGAAAAATAGCAAATTCAGGACCAAATCTTTTTGACCATAATGAAGGTCATAATTATTTCTTTTTCTAAGCTATAAAGTTACCCGGTTGTGCAACACAAACATGACTAGCGTAGCTTGCCTTTCATGCTCTTCTTTTATAGGATTATCAGTACCACTATCTTGCTGAATCTCCTTTAATTCAAGGTTATCTTTGTAATTTGATCTCTCCATTATGCCAAAATTACTCTTACCAAGAACATCAGCCCCTTCCCAAAAGGACAGTTTTGATATATATATCAATGACTGGAACTTGGAACTTTGCTACTAAGAATTATAAATTGCTATGGCTGACAAATTAAAGTCTTAAAATCTACTTACTTCAATTTGTTGTAAGTGCATTAAATTATTACAAAAGGAGCTACACTGAAATCTCCAAGTACTAGTCTTGTTGTTATGTCTAAAGAACAAGTTGCTACTTTTCCTATCATGCCTTAGAGATATATTTTATTGTGTAGAAATCTACCAAAAGAGATTAGAAAATAAAAGTTCACTTTCTATATTTCAGTCTTTAAACTTTAACCAGTGTTTACCCACAATGATGCTGGCTGCCATAGTGGTAGTTCAAGCTAATTTTTCAGTGATTTCATTTATCATGTCTTCATACAATCTTTCTATATTGATAATCATCTTCATTTTGTCCTGATTTGAATTTGGAGAAAAAGAGCCTATGCAGAACTCTTTTTTATTCTCGATCTAATAAAAATGGCAGACATTTACTTCAAATATATTCATAGCACAGGTTCAGAAATAGAAAATTCTCTCTGTAATAGAAATAGGAAGTAACAATATAAAATAATAAATAAAGTAACTTGGTGTTCACTTTTCTTCCCCTTACCTAATACCCCAATACTTTATTTCCATATGAAATAAACATAGAATAAT
>NW_012150441.1:443601-458104 GCF_000956105.1 Propithecus coquereli
ATTGTAAAAACAGTAAAACATAGTTGAAAAAAAATTTTAAAGCCTAAATAAATGGAAACACATCCTATGTTAATGTATCAGAAGATTTAATATCATTAAGATGGCAACACTCTTCAAATTGATCACCAGATTCAGCACCATTCATTTCACAAGTTCAATTATTAATTGTTCCAAAGTTGACAGCTTATCCTAAAATTCACATAGAAATGCAAAGGACTCAGAATAGCTAAAACATTCTTGGAAAGAGATTTGCAGGACTCACATTTTCCCATTACAAAAGTTAATATAAAGCTACAGTAAGTATTTTAATTATTGCATTTTAGTTACTGGCATACTACAGATAGACAGACAATGAAATAGAATTTTGAGTCCAGAAATAAATTCTCATGTTATGGTCGATTGACTTTTGATAAGGGTGCCAAGGCAATCCATAGGCAAAGAACAATCATTTCAACAAGTTATCACTGGGACAATTGGATATCCACATGCAAAAGAGTAAAATTAGATCTCTTCCTTATTTTATAAACAAATATTAACTCCAAATGGATTATAAGCTAAATGCAATTGCTAAAACTATTAAACTTTTACAAGAAAACATAAGAGTTAATCTTCTTCTCTTGGTTAGGCAAAGCCTTCTTAGATGTGATACCAAAAGCACAAACAACAAAAGAAAAAAATAAATCAACTAGACATCATTAAAAGTAAAGTTTTTTTTTTTTTCTCTTCAAAGGATAAAGCAAAAAGTTAATATACAGAATGGGGAAAGTATTTGCAAGTCATTTATCTGATAAAGGTTTATTATCCAAGATATATAAAGAAATTTTAGAACTCAAAAATAATAAAAAGAAAAAAAAGCCAATCAAAAATGGGCAAAAGATCTGAATAGATGTTGTTGAAAAAAGGTGCACAAATGGCCAATAACATGTAAAAAAATGTTCAACATCATTAGCCATTAGAAAAATGGAACTCAGAATTACCAAAAATACTACTTAACACTTACTAGAATAGCTATAATCGAAAAGATTGATAATGACAAATGTTAGCAAGAATGCGGAGAAATGAGAACCCTAATACATTGCTAAAAGGAATATTAAATGGTACAGCCACTTTGTAAATCAGTTTGGCAGTTCCTCAAATTTTAAATAAAGTTACCATGTGACACAGTATTTTCAGCACCACAAAGGTAGATTAGAGAAATGAGAACATACATTACTACAAAAACTTGTATACAAATTTTCATTGCATCGTTATTCAAAATAGCCATAAAGTGTAAGAACCCAAATGTCCACCAATTAATGAATGGATAAATAAAATGGCATATACCAATGCAATACAATACTTTTTGGCAATAAAAATGATAAAATACTGATACGTGCTACAACATGCATGAAACTTGTAAACATGCCGAAAGAAAGAAGACAGTCACAAAGGATCACAATTTATATTGTATGATTCCACTTATATACAACATCTAGCACAGATAAAAAAGTGCTTCAGTGGTTGTCTAGGGCTAAGGGAGAGGTTTGATAAATGAGTAGTAACTGCTACAATGTTTCTTTTTAGATGATGAAAATGTTTTAAAATTTACTGTGGTGATGGTGTCACAACTGTGTATCTGCTTAAAATCATTTAATTATATACTTTAAATGGGTGAATCGTACGGAGTGTGAGTTATATCTTAACATATCTGTTAAGCAATATATGTACTCATAAAAGAAATGTGTAAGAATGCTTATAACAGCACCATTCATAGTAGTAACAAACTAGAAAAAATCCAAATGGCCATTATACATAGAAAAGATAAATAAGCTATGCGGTGTTACAAAATTACAGATAGATGCAACAATATGGAAAAACTCAAATATGTTTAATGAAAGAAAACAAACATAAAACCTTTCATATAGTCTGATTCCTCTTACTTAAGAATGCAAACTAGGTATAATGAATCTGTTGTATTTGACTTCAGGCAAATGGTAACTCTGTATTGGTGCACTAGTGAGATTTCTTGCCCTGGATGTTGATTTCATGGAAGTGTCAATATGAAAAGTTTTTGAGCTGAACTTGTCTGTGTTTGTTAAAATTTATTGAAATTTTGATAAGTTCTTGTTAAAGAATATCATTTAAATATTTTTATAAAGAAATCTAAAAAACTTTTTAGATAAATTTTCATCAAAAGTAATTGAAATTTGAAAAAGAAATTAAAATAAAATATTCAGCATAGATTAATTCCAGTTCTGGAAAAACTTTATTTCCTGAAAATGCTAAATTGGTACTATATAACACTATAAAGCTTACAGAGAAATTCTTCAGATGTATTTAGTTTACAAGGGATATGACGCCCTGCAATCTATGCTATATAACTGAATACCCAGCTTCAGAGTAGCCAAATGATCGCTGAGTCAATCAATCAGTAACTGATGAGTGCATTTCCTACCTGGCTAACCTAGGCAACTCTCAGAATATAAAATAATTACACTCTTCTTCCTTGAACTTATCTAGTGCAAATATAAATTCATATAACACAAACTGAGAATATACAGTTCAAAGTGTTAATTATGTTTGGGGATTAAAAGATCATTATAGACTGAGATTTGCCAGAAAAGACATTGTGATTCTAAGCTTGGTTTAATTTGTGTTCTTTTTGTTGTGTTGTTTGGGGTACAAACCTACAGAAATGCAAAATTTACTAAGGCAAAAAAGGAGAACATTATTCAAAGAAGTAATAGCCCGGGAATATGAGAGCACAGAACATGGCACATAATAGATATTTAATAAAGGGTAGAATAAAAGAAAGAATAAAAAGGTAAGAGTTGAAAAAAAGGTTGAGGGAATAATAATACTGGATATGTGCAGCAATGAGGAAGTTTATTAATACCTTTAAAATAATTTGTGATAACTATGCTGAAGGAAATATTACTTAAATTAAGGATCATAAAACATACCTGGGCCGGGCGTGGTGGCTCACTCCTGTAATCCTAGCACTCTGGGAGGCCGAGGTGGGTGGATCGCTTGAGCTCAGGAGTTCGAGACCAGCCTGAGCAAGAGCGAGACCCCGTCTCTACCAAAAATAGAAAGAAATTAATTGGACAGCTAAAAATATATAGAAAAAATTAGCCGAGCATGGTGGCACGTGCCTGTAGTCCCAGCTACTCGGGAGGGTGAGGCAGGAGGATCGCTCGAGCCCAGGAGTTTGAGGTTGCTGTGAGCTAGGCTGACGCCACGGCACTCTAGCCCGGGCAACAGAGTGAGACTCTGTAAAAAAAAAAAAAAAAAAAGAAAGAAAGAAAAAACATACCTGGCCATGATATTAATGATTTTTAAAGATATTACAAAAAGATAAAAATACCTGGCTGTTATAATTGAAATGTTTATCATACAATACATGAAAAATAAGGAAAGGATTAAGAACAATAACTAAGCCTTAATAAGTTATGGAAAGTAAACTAGGGTGTAATCGCTATGGGGCAATTAGAAAAGAGGAAAAACAATAAGGAAAATGGAATGAATTCAAAGTAGTCATCTGTCTAAATTTGTGCTAAGTTTTAAATGAATAGCCTTAACCCATAGAGAGTAACAAAGAAAAACGAGTCTCATATTTTTTCTCTCACTAAACTTTGTTTAAGCAAGAGAAAGACTAAGCTCTTTAAGAGAGTCTAAAGCATAGTGAATAGATTAGGCAATACTCTGCTTTATCTAATTAGCTAGAGATTCTGTCTTCTGGCTGTAAGTTGAATCACTCTTAGAGATTACTGTATTCTAAAAGTTCTGAAGCTCAGGTCCCAGATTAAATCAGTTAAATCAACTCTCTAGGGATGGGGTATATCTTTCTCCATTTAATCCTTAAAAGAAAATGAAAACCCATGAAATAGGTTTTCATGTTACCTCATTTTACGGATAAAGATATTGCAGCTCAGAGGAGTTAAGCAAGAAGATTGAGGAAGCTAGTAAACAGCTATTTGGGACTCAAATTTGAATCCTCTGATCCCATATATGATGTGCTTTTCACTTGACTCTGAAACTTCTCCATTACTAATGGATTTTGAAGTAAGACCTCAGAGCCACCAGTAAGCTTTAGAAACTATGCAGTATGGAAAAGGTCTCTGAAGGCTTCTAATGGCCAAATGTAGTCTAGGGGAGTATGCTGATTCATACACAGGGTATTATTACGTCCTGTGATAAGACTGCCAGGGGAATGCATCAGGTTCTTAAGGGACTCAGAGGAGAGTATTTTAGCAAGGAATACAAGGAGGAGAATCCCATTGTTTCATCAATCTCCTTTTCTACAAAGCCTCATTTTAGTCAAAATGGGGCTTATTTTAGGACACTGGGATATTTCAAGAAATTAAGATAAAATCTTACCTCCCAAGTCCCAGAAAGAGAGCAGATGCTTACTCTTTCTCTTCTTTGGGAGGTGTGCCGTCCTTTCGCCGTCTTGCTCTGCATGTTGCCTCTACTGCCTCTGAAATTAGGCTTTTTTTATTCTTAGCTTCTCTGCACAGGTGATGTCACTGACTACCCAAAACTTCTTACCTTTCCCTGCTTTATATTTCTCCATTTCATTTACACTACCTTGTGTACTTCATATTCTCCTTGTTTATTTGTTTACTGTCACTCCCCCTGGAAAGGAAGCATCACAGGGCAGGAATTTTTATCATTTCGGTTCACTGCCATGTCCCTAGGACCTACGCAGTAGTTGGCATATATAGACTCCCAATAAATATGTGTCGAATAAATTAATTAATTAATAATGAAATGGACAACTTCTTTGAAAACAAACTTTTTCCTGATGATTTTAGGTTTGCTCCCTGTTTATAACATTTAGAGTTTGATCAGAAAATGAGTTCGAGCTCACTCTTCAAGAATCTCTCTTTGTTGTATTCAACAAACAAGTTTTGAGTTTACTTATTCTTAAGCTCCAGAGATTTTTTTCCCCCTATTCTCTGGAATAGTGTCCCTATGATCTTAATTTCGAGTTTATTGTATTCACATGGCATCATGATCAAATAGAAAGAACAATATATTTGGAATTGCAATATAGAAGTGGCATCCATACCTTGATACTTATGAGTGGTGTGAACTTGAACTATTTATCTATTTTTGAAACTGAAGTAATAATAAAACCTAATATGGTTATTTGTTTTAAGTAGTGAAATATGCAAAAGCTATAGTCCATTTTAAAAGTTGTCATTGTTAATATTTTTCTATAAAATTGTGCCTTCTTCATGCCTATTGTAGCTGATACTAATTTGGGGCTAACAAGGTGTATGTTTAACTTTTAAGAAAATGCAAAACTTCTCTCCAAAGTTATTTTAGCATTTTACATTGCACTAGTGGTATATGAAAGTTCTAGGTCCTCTGCATCATTGTCAACACTTGCTATAACTAGTTATTTTAAATTTAACTATTCTAATAAGTGTGTAATTGTATATCACTGTGGTTTCAATTTGCATTTACCCAATGATTAATAATGTTGAGCAATTATTTTAGTGCTTATTGCCATCCATATATCTTCTTTGATGTAGAGTCTGTTCAAATGTTTTGGTCATATGGTTGTGTCACATTATTGAGCTTTGAAAGCTTTTTATATATTCTGGATGTAAATCCTTTATCATACATATTATTTGAGAATGTTTTTCCCCACTCTGTGACTTGCTTTTGTAATTTTTAATGTGCTTTTAAAGGAACTTTCCTTTTATTTTAAGTAAATGAAATTTCTCAATATTTTTTTATCAATAATGCTTTTGGCATCACATCTAAAATATATTTACCTATCCCCAAGGTCATAAAAGTGTTCTTCTATGTTATCTTCTAGAAATCTTATAATTTTTGGTTTTATTTTTAAGTGTAAAATCCATTTTGAGTTAATGTTTATATATAGTATGGATTTGAGTTCAATATTTTTTGCATATGGATTTTCAATTTTTTCAGTATCGTTTCTTAAAAGACTATCCTTTCACACCTTTTACAATTGTCTTTGTACTTCCATTGAAAACAAGTTTCCAAATTTCTGTGGATCTATTTCTGGACTCTATTCTGTCGCAATCACTGATTTTTAGTTTTTACCTCAATACCAAATTGTCTTGTTTGTTGTACGTTTATAATAATTCTTGAAATCAGTCAGTGTTCATTTTCCAGTTTAATTTTTCAAAGTCATTTTGGCTATTTTAGGTTCTCTGCATTTTTACATGCATTTCAGGATAAACCTATTAATATCTACTAGAAAACTTCACTGTTATTTTTCTTGGGAATATGTGTTGAATCTATAATTCAATTTGGGGAGATCCGTAATTTAACAGCATTCAGTCTTCTAATCCATGAGCATAATACATATCTCCATTTACTTAAAAATTTTTTAACATTTTTCTCACTGATTTTTGTAGGTTTCAATGTGCAGGGCAGGTCTCATTTAAAAAAAATAAAAAAGTTTTTTTTAAAGTATTATATTTCATAATTTTGATGCTACTTTAAATGGATATTTTAAAATTTCAACTTCCATTGATAGTGTGTAGAAATACAATTTTTATCCTTAATACTGCTAAACTCCATTATTAGTGCTTATAGCTTTTTGTAAATTTCATTGTATTTTATGACTATACAATCATATGTTCTAAGAATACAATTTTACCTCTTCTTTTCCAATGCTGATGTTGCTTCACAAGCATGGTAAAGGACATTAACGGAAAACATGCAGATACCTTTTCTGTATTATACAGGCAAGAGCACTGTTATATTCTATTATTGTTGCTTTGGTTTGCATGTTCAGCTTTGTTGTCCATTGATGATTACCTCCACAATAACCAGTGTTATTCTGCTAGACAGAGATTGGAGAGTCTTAGAGTAAATAGAAGAAAGATACTCTTCCATTCAAATAGAACCACAAAAGCTCTGTTTCCCTAGCACTTTCAGTTTAAGGATAGTTGGACCACGTAGCAGCCAGATCACTTAGAATCTCAGTTCTTTCTTTGTCCTGTCCTTCTCTTGCCCCATCAGTACATAAATTCTAAGCCATTGGACTACTTGTCTCTTCTTGCTCTAGGATGGCTGTACTAGGGCTACATTTTCCTATATTGGAGACATCCATACACTTGCTGCATACAACCCCCTTTCTTATTTCTAAAAATAGATTTGATAGTGAATGAGGTGGAGTGTTATCCCAATTTATCCTTTCAACACCTGTTCTCATTACCTTCTTTTCTACATTGTTTCTTCTATAGTATATATGCCCCTACATGTGGAAATTATAAGTAAATTTGAGCATATTTTAGGTTAAAATGTGTTATGGATTATTTTTCATAAATCGTAATATGCCTCTTTATGTATTTTCCCCTTTGCATTTTTTTCAGGTAACCATGTTTTGTGAATTTTACCAAATGACACAAATTAGATGAGAATGTTAAGATCAATGATTTATATGAAGGTTTCTACTTTGTATTTAATACACCATTTCTTGCTGAGGTATTAATTCATGTTCTTAAGTCGAGCTACTATGATTCAGTATCCCACTTAAATGACAAGACCATAAAAAGTAGAACTGGTAAAGTTTTAAAATCCAAAGAAAACCTCTTCCTGAAAAGTCCAAGTTTGATCAAGCAGCAAATTAGAAATACAGTCTAATTTAGTACTTATTTTAATTTTCTAAACTATGATGTACCGCCTAGTTAGTGTGTGTATGTGTTTGTCTGTGAGAGAGAGAGAGAGAGAGAGAGAGAGAGAGAGTGTGTGTGTGTGTGTGTGTGTGTGTGTAATATTCCATTTCCTGAAAAATAAATTTGTTTCTTCTGTAAAATCAGCCCTGTTTTTTGGAGCAAATTAAATTAGATTTCTTCTTTTTACAGTTTAATATAAACTATAGATTTTTGCCTCTAGTTCTCAAAAATAATTTGGTTTCAAAGATAAAGTTAAAAAGTATTTATTAAATTATGACCCACTTCCACCTTTGGCATGCTTTATTTTTCCTTTTCCTACATTTAAATTCTCAGATAATTGAGAATATGCAATAACAAGGAAATGAGATACTAGACCAATTTGAACCAATATAAACAAATTTCCAATACTTATCCCAAGCATAAAAATACTTATGAAATCTTATTGAGCTTAGTTCTTAATTAGATTTTAAAGCTCATCTTCTTAACTATATTCCAGCAACTTCGAATGGTATTTTTAGATACCCCATTGCCTTATTGTTTTATGTCAATTAGCATTGTTGTTTTCTAGTTTACATTCTTTACTTATGAATTTATGAGTCTAGTGATTTCATATGTATTAAATCCTCATGTTACCAAATGAATTTTGAATAAATTTTTAAATTATTTTTATTCTTCTTTAATTAAATGGTCTCTACTGAAAGCATGTTAAATTTGCATACATTACATATGCATGCTGAATTGAATATGCAAGTTCTTCTTAAGCAATACCCAAGGAAATTCATACTCAGCTTTTTGGTAATTTCTTTTTACATTTTTATTAACATCTATTAGACTAATTTCTCCACAGGCAAAGTAAACGGCAAATGTTAATTCAGAAGATTTTATAAATTTGAAGTTTTATAAAATTATACCTAAAAATAAATCTTTAAACTTTGAAGAAGTATTCAAGCTTTAATAAATTATATTAAGTCAGAAGGTTAAAATCAAATACATGCTGATTTGAGTCTAGTTATAGGGACAAAAATTAAAAATTAATGAAGAGAAACAAAACAAAAAGAGGATAATAGGAATCTAAGATTAGCAGTAGAAATATGGAAGGTGTATTAATTTTTCTTGAAATCTATGTTATTTTTATTGTGTTACTTACAAATGTATCAAATTATGTTTTATCGATATACTATTTTTTATATCTCTGCATTAATTAATCAAATATTTATTAAACACCATCTGTATGTCAGATACTTTTGTGGGTACTGGGCATTCAAAGAAGAGCCAACAATATAATAAGGTAGAACCCTAGATAAATAAAAGATTCCATACTTGAATAGTAATATTAATTGACTAACTTTTTAATAATTGTTTAAATTTCGGCCTAAATGCATTTTATCTAAAAACCCTTCCTTGAGTAATTTTCCTTGTTCCCGAATGTACTAAAGACAACCACTAGGGGCATTTCCTTAGCATTCTGTTCATTCGTTATTGTATCACATACCACACTTTATTGTAAATTCTTGTTTTAAAATTAAACTCCTCGATTCTAAGCTTTGGAAGGATAAATACAAAGCTACCTTGCTCGCATTTATACCCCTTGTGCCTTGCACAATGCTTGGCACATGGTACATGTTTAATATATACTAGTTGAGTTGCATGCAAAATGGAAGAGGGGGGGAAGAGAAAGAGAGAAAGAGAGAGAGAAGGAAGAGGAACAAGGAAGGAAAGAGAAAAAGGAAAGAAGGAAGGGATAAAGGAGTACTAATTTTATATTGAAAACCTCTCTTAAGGTTAGTTTGGGATGGAATTCTCAATTTATCTTCAGAGATGTCTACCTTACAGATACAATGGTTGGGAGATAGAAGAAACTAAAATTCATAAAATTACTCCCCCCCCCCCAATTTAGTATGCTGGCGTGAGAGTGCTGGAGACATATATACACATGAGATCTAATTCTACTTGAGATTCATCAGCAAACTACTATCACCAAATTCCTTTGAACAGTTTCAAAAGGACTTAGTCACTAATTCCTGGCTAAAGATGTCTGTATTTTATACAACAGTGAAATTATCTACCTGAACAGACCAAGATGTAGGATAATTTTTAAATGTTTTCTATCTAAAGAGAACCTATGAGATGCTACTTAGAAACATCCACAAGTCATTTTCAATACAAAAAACCCAGTGTTAGAATTTCAAAGAAAGTATTCTCAAATCAGTAGAAAAGTATATACATATCTCATAGTGCAAAGGTCATTTAAAATTAAAACAGCAAATTTTATTTTCTCTTTGGTGCTTTTTCTCTTTGGTGTTGTATTTTCAATATTTTCTACAGTGAACATGCATTATATTTATACTTAGAGAAAAATAAAGATGGATGTTAATAAAAATGGAAAATGGAGAACTGAACTGAACATAAAATCAGCAAATTTTATTTTCTCTTTGGTGCTTTTTCTCTTTGGTGTTGTATTGTCAATATTTTCTACAGTGAACATGCATTATATTTATACTTAGAGAAAAATAAAGATGGATGTTAATAAAAATGGAAAATGGAGAACTGAACTGAACATAAAATCATGCAGTAAAGTATCCTCATGAGTGTTTATATTTAACTATACACATAGCTACATATTTTCCACTAATTATCTTTGTCAAGGATGACGTAGTATGTATTGAATTATGTCCTATTTAAAACACAGAGGTTGTTTTTCTAAATTGATTGGATATATGTAAAATTGTCTCACCCCATCTTTTTTGCTTATGTTTTTGTATAGCTTTGCTGCATTGTCTTCTGGAAATTATTACAGTTAAAAAATTGGAATATCTAGGATAAAAAGGTTATATATTTTCCAGGATTTTGAAATATATTGATACATACTTTCTAGACAGCTTGCCTATTTCGTCATTTCCATAACAAAACTGATTGTTACAATCCTTGAAAATATTTGCTAATTCGATACTAAAGAAATGATAACTTACAGTTATTCTTACTTGGATTTCATTTGTTTGTTCGCAGCATGAACTAAATATTCTTTTACGTATTGGCTAGGGAATTTTTGAACTGTTATTTGCATCATTTTTATTCATATTACTTGTGTATTTTTGTTTTCATCACTTTGTAAATTGACTGTTTTAAAGATATTTGCAAATCAAAACTAATCTTTCATCTTTATTCAGCAATATTTAAAACCACAATATAAAATATATATCCCAATATGACTTTGATCTAGAGAGAGAAAGATCTTGAACCCAACTTGACAAATTAATATATCCGAGCCATAAATTAACTATCTGTATTGCATTTACATGATGAACTTTTAATCATTAGTCTATGCTTAAACTATATCATTCAGCTCCCAGAGTTTGGAAAATTAAAATATGAAATTAACAAGGCACAACCTTTGCCAATAAATCTGTTACTTTCACTGCAAGACAGAGTAACCATTTATGTTGCTGAAAAGAGTTGCTTTCAAGATCTAAGATGATTCATTTGAAATAGCATCATTGCAATTGCAGCAGTAAATGGTTCAAAGTGCACCTTATACATTCAGAGTTCACCAAATCCTTTGCATTTCCAATCTGACCCACATCATATTTATTGGGCTGTAATGACTGTGGATCACAGCAAATTCAGGATGCTTCTGGAAAGGCAAAACCTCTCCCATTAATAATGCAGCAGTTGAACATTAAAGTACTGTCACTATGCTAGTTTATGATGTGATAAAATTGTTAAAAGTACATCACTATAGAACTGCAGGAGTATATTTGGCCATAAGTGTGTTTTAAATACTGAAGAGAAACGGGAATAAGATAAGGAGCGAGACAGCTTTCATGAAAGCAAAAAAGGAGCATAATACATGTTATCAGGCTAGAAGAAAAGTATGTTTGTGTGTATGTGGGGGCATGTGTGCACATCTATATAGTGTAATCTGCTGAATTCTTGTGTATTTCTTCGTGTTTTAATACGTACGTGTCTTCATACAGTGGCCCATATGCATTTATGTGCTCGTGTGTGTGCACATGCATGTGTGTGTAAAGGCAGCTTCCAGATTTCCCAGCCTGCCAGTGAAGGTGCTAATGACAGATAGTCAGTGGACAGGAGGAATGGAGAGGGCATAAAGTCAGGTGAGACTATTTCTGAGAACAAAGTACTGAGTGGTAAAACCTGTGGGCAACACTATGAGTAAACCATGGAAGATCTTGACTAGCTTGTAGCACAGTGCTGATTTCTCTCACAGAAATTATATATTTAAATTTAAAAAATTGATTTTTGAGAGTTGTCTGTATTAGTTTTCCACCGCTGTGTTACAAATTACCACCGTTAGTGTCTTAAAACAGCACACATCTATTATCCCACCATTTCCGTACGTCAGGAGCTCAGGCACAGCTTAGGTTGGCGCTCTGCTCAGTCTCACAAGGCTGCATTCAGGTTCTCTGCCAGGCTGCTTCCACATCAGCAAGCTTCGTTAGGGAATAATTTTCTTCAAGCATATTCATGTTGTTGGCAAAATACATCTCCTTACCACTGAAGGATCGTGGTAGCCATTTTCTAGCTGGCTGTTGGCTGGGGTGACTCTTAGCTTATAAAAACCACCCACAATCCTGTGCCACGTGGCCTCTTCATGGGCAAATCACAACATGGCTGATTGTTTCTTCAAGGCCAGGAGGAGAATCTCTCTAATCTCACAAAGGGCCCAGTTGATCCTTCAAGGGCTTTCATCTGATTAAGTAGACCCATTAAGGATAATCTTTCTTTTGCTTAACCAAAAATCAACCTTAATTGCATCTTCAAAATCTATTTATTTTTGGCCTATAATATAGCCTAGTCATAGATGTGACATCCCATCATATTCTCAGTTCCCATCATACTCCAGGGGAGCACTATACAGGGCATGAGCTTGTATAACAAGAGGCTGAATCTCGAGACTGGTCTCACAATTCTGCCTGCCAGTGTCAAGCCAGTTAAACAGCCTATACTGTTTACCTTTACCTAATTCTTAATCCAATTACCAAGACTATAGTTGTTTAGGAAATATTTCCAAATTTCACATTTTATGATCTCATGCTAACTTTCTCACTTTTACCTATTCCATTTGCTTTATTATTTTCTTGACTTTTCCTTTGTGCCAGCACCCTTAAAATTGACAAACTATTACACAAAACTCCTGGCCGTGGCTTAGTTTTCCCCAATAATCCCCTCACCACTTCTGCGCACTGTACCTTGAAGAACAACATGCAAAAAAGAGAGTAAATGGTTTTCCCACAGACAGAACTGAGTTTAAATCTTGATTCTCTTACACATGATAAGGCCTTGGGCGAGTCATTTCACTTTCTTGAGTGTCAGCCTCCTTATCTGTCAAGAAAATCGTAGCATTTACTTTTTGTTTTAACTGGAAGGAGAAATTATATAATGCATTATATAGCACCTAGTAGAATACCTGGCACATAGAAAGTGATCAATAAATGAAAATCTCTTCTCTAAGTACAACTATCCTTTAGCATTGTTCATTCTAGGCCTGATACTGCTCAGGCTTTGCATAATATTACAATGACTTCTATTTATTGATAACATTTTATGTTCTAGACCATATGTTCAATATATTCATCACAATTATTTAATGCTATATTAATTTCCTGTTGCTGCTGTAATAAATTATTACAACCTTAATTTAAAACACAAAGTTATGATCTCACAGTTCGGGAAGGCACACGCCCAACATCAAGGTGTCAGCAAGGTCACACTCCCTCTGAAGGCTCGAGAAGAGAATCCATTCCTGGACTCTTCTAGGTTATGGTGGCTCCAGCTGTTCCTTACCTTGTGGCTACATTAGTCCGGTCTCTGACGTCATGGTCACATCGTCGTTTTCTCCATTTCTCTCTTCTGTGTGTCTCTTATAAGGATACTTGTATTAGATTTAAGGCCCACCCACAGAATCCAGGATGATCTCCTCATCTTAAGATCCTTAAATTAATTTCATATGCAAAGACGTTTTTCCTAAACACGGGATCATTCACAGGGTCTGAGCATCAGAACAAGAACATATCTCTTCGGGGGACGCTGTTCAGCCCACTACCAATAACAATCTAAATTCTAAGTACTACTATTATTTCAATTTCATAAAAGAAGGAACCACATTTCAGAGATATTTAAGTACTTCTCCTAAGATTGCACGACCAACTAGTAGTGCGGGAGTGTGGAGGGGGGCCACCCACCGATTTCTGACTCTAAGCCTGTGCCCCAAACCCCACACTGTGCATTATGCTCTGGCACAACCATGCAAGTCCTAGAGCTATTGGGAAATCTTAGAGGAAACATCTATCAGTAAAAGAAGACAATTTTACTCTTTTTTCCTTATATAAGCTCAACCTGACTTTCTGAAACTGTCAAAAATCATTTTTTGTAGTGAATATTAACCTGAGTGTGGGAGTGAGAGGTGAATTGCTCTAAATTTGAAGACGTCAAAGTGAGGGTCGAGCAGATGCCTATCTTGGTTCTTTAATTAGAAGATCTCAGAGTTCTGTGCTGAGAATTAAAAAGCGGGATAAATCACTTCACCTTTTTGCTGTGGTCTTTGATGTTCTGTTGCTGACCTTTTGTCACTACAAATTACAATGATCAGAGACAATTTGGAAAAGAAAGTAAATTCCCATGTTTTGAAGAAGCACATTGTTGTCCATGTTTCCCCACCATTCCAGTTTTGTCTCTCCTTCCCAAGTAACCTGGACTTCTCCCATCTACATCTTCTGCATTTCATTGGCAACTATAAAAATGGGTTACTGTGTCTCAATTTATACATATAATTTTTCTCATCAGAATAAATTCCCTTCTTATAAGACTCTTATCAGATCATCTAATTAAGATGTTCC
>NW_012150441.1:458544-459593 GCF_000956105.1 Propithecus coquereli
TAATAATTGTTTAAATTTCGGCCTAAATGCATTTTATCTAAAAACCCTTCCTTGAGTAATTTTCCTTGTTCCCGAATGTACTAAAGACAACCACTAGGGGCATTTCCTTAGCATTCTGTTCATTCGTTATTGTATCACATACCACACTTTATTGTAAATTCTTGTTTTAAAATTAAACTCCTCGATTCTAAGCTTTGGAAGGATAAATACAAAGCTACCTTGCTCGCATTTATACCCCTTGTGCCTTGCACAATGCTTGGCACATGGTACATGTTTAATATATACTAGTTGAGTTGCATGCAAAATGGAAGAGGGGGGGAAGAGAAAGAGAGAAAGAGAGAGAGAAGGAAGAGGAACAAGGAAGGAAAGAGAAAAAGGAAAGAAGGAAGGGATAAAGGAGTACTAATTTTATATTGAAAACCTCTCTTAAGGTTAGTTTGGGATGGAATTCTCAATTTATCTTCAGAGATGTCTACCTTACAGATACAATGGTTGGGAGATAGAAGAAACTAAAATTCATAAAATTACTCCCCCCCCCCCAATTTAGTATGCTGGCGTGAGAGTGCTGGAGACATATATACACATGAGATCTAATTCTACTTGAGATTCATCAGCAAACTACTATCACCAAATTCCTTTGAACAGTTTCAAAAGGACTTAGTCACTAATTCCTGGCTAAAGATGTCTGTATTTTATACAACAGTGAAATTATCTACCTGAACAGACCAAGATGTAGGATAATTTTTAAATGTTTTCTATCTAAAGAGAACCTATGAGATGCTACTTAGAAACATCCACAAGTCATTTTCAATACAAAAAACCCAGTGTTAGAATTTCAAAGAAAGTATTCTCAAATCAGTAGAAAAGTATATACATATCTCATAGTGCAAAGGTCATTTAAAATTAAAACAGCAAATTTTATTTTCTCTTTGGTGCTTTTTCTCTTTGGTGTTGTATTTTCAATATTTTCTACAGTGAACATGCATTATATTTATACTTAGAGAAAAATAAAGATGGATGTTAATAAAAATGGAAAATGGAGAACTGAA
>NW_012150441.1:477398-486273 GCF_000956105.1 Propithecus coquereli
CTCAGCAACCTCTGATAATGACACTGGTATAGATGAAGATTTCAGAAGGATTTTAATGTTGTTAATGAAATATAAATTTAAATCTACTGAAATACTTCATCCTATGATGGCAATTCTGCAAATTCCAGGAGGTGCCTTTGGAAACTTATTCTATAATAGCCTCCCTTTCCCCTTATCCCTTGATTTGCAGATGTGTTGCAATACTTACTTGATGTGAAACTCATCAGCCAACTCTAGGGAACTTTAATTCTCAGCCATTTACTTCAACAGATAAGTGGTTAGACAGTAAACAAGGGTAGAGGCCTTTCCAATAGAAGGTAGAGATATTTGTAGTGAGAATGCAAGGCAGTTGAAAAGTATTTAAACTCAAATGATTAGTGGAGCTGTCCAAGGCCCAAAGGGATTTCTGTTGAGTGGATAGGAAAAAAGACTGGCCTGCTGTTTCTCACAGATAGCTCACATTTAGAACATAAAGTAATTAAGTGTTTTAATTTTGATCCCCATGGCGCCTCCCCTTTTAGAGCACAGCAGGATAGGTGAACATAATTGGCACCATTGTGAAGGTTGAGTGCCTAAGCTTGTAGCAAGTCTCTGTTTGCAGTTGCAAAATGACATTTTGTTTTAATATCTTGCTACTCTTATCTATATTCTATTCCTATTCTAATTATTAAGCAAAAAGATGTTGCTTCCCTCAACTACAAAAAGCAGGCTCAACTCTTCAAAAGCTAGGGTGTAAATTATGTCTGTCATCTGAGACACTAAGAGTGTGTTCACCTGGGCAGAAACCAAAGCTGAAAATGTTTTTTGTGCATGTTTATTTTTTCTAATATCATTTTGAAATTAGACAAGATTAGATATAATTTTTATAGTTTTATTTCACTCTAAAATATATTAATGTACATATTCAAGGCCCATATGGTCCTTTTGATTTCCTAGTCATAAGAACTAAACTTTTGAGTTAGACTCACATACCAGGAATAATTGAATAACAGAACAGATCCATTTTCGGTTAATATGGTAATAGCAGAGAAATATAAAAGAAGAAGGTCATCTTTAGAAACAGCCGGACTTGTTTACCACTGCACTGTTTACCACCCTATAAATATTTGAAGATTCAGTAAATAAAGGAGTCTTTTGTATGCTTTTTTTCCCTGTCATGTAATACGGCATGGAAGCTCCTGACCCTGCTCTAGGCTATGTAACTTGAAGGTAGGATGATAGACATGGAATAGGTTAGATTTAATGTTTTTGTGAGGTATTCCTATTTGATCTACAAATATCAAACAATTGTTTTATTTTTGTGCTGTTAGAGGTATATTGGACTAAGAAGTTAAAGACCTGGATTCTAGACTTCATTTGAATACTTGACACATTTATTTCAAATAGAAAATGGAGATCTTAGCGTTTTTCCCACCTATCCTACAGAATGGTCATAGAAGCCAAAGAGAGAATGTTCACAGTCCTTTTGACACTCCAAAGATGCTATACTATCCAAATGTGACAGATTGTTTTCAGAATAAATGAGAACCATGTTACCTGAATGAGTACCTCTTGTCACTAAGAACAAAGATAATATATGAGGATTGAGAAACAGAATATTCAAATCCTTTTCTTTCATGTTGGGTTAAATAGGAGAAACAAGTCAGTTCATCTAGAACCATGTAGCACTAAGGAAACTAGAAGTAAATGTGACCAGCAGTGTAGTGACATATTTGAAAGCATCAGTTCTGGAACCGAACTGTCTGATTTGAATCCTAAATCTTCTCTGTACTATCTATAAGACATTGGGAAAGCTACCCAAGCTCTTTGTGCCTCAGTTTACTCATTTAAAAATGTATGTAATATTAAAATCTACTTTACAGGGCTGTGTCAAGAACTGTGAAAAGTCTGAAAGTTTAATGTACTCTCAATCTAATATGTTATCCTGCCACGGCTTCATGGATACTAGTAGAAGACAAAAGACTCCTGGGTCAGAGATAAAAGACTTAATGATTCATGGCATGCCATTGCCTCTCTCTCCCAAAGTCCCGCTAGAGCAACAAGCAGGGGCCCAGATGGATGCTACCCATATGGCGAATTTGTGTTACAAGCAAGGATTCCTGAGAGTAGGCAAGCTCATCTTTTATAATAAGCCGCAACCGAATCTAAGTGCATTTTTTCCTGAAGGGAGACATAATTTGTATTTTATTGGACAAAGATCAAAGCACTCCTTTGCTCACAAGGAAGCCATAATATATATCTTCAAGACTGTTCTCTACATAAACATTTTTTAAAAGATAATCCAGGACAAAAAGGCAATTATTACCTCTGTTTGCAAGAAGAAAAGAAATGCAAGAGATCCATGAAGGACTGTCTGTCTTGTCTCCCAACGGGTCACTGTGGGTTAATAAATGTATTGTTATTATTATTAAATAACTTTTAACTATTATTTTAGTCATATATTTTATTCCATCTATTTAGCTCTCATGTATATGATTCATTACAATCATATCCAACTAGTCCAATTAATATAAATGAGACAATTAAAATTATATAAGGTCCCAGACATCCAGACATGGAATTGGGTCCCAAAATAAGGACCTGATAAGCAACCATTTTATTCATTTGCCTTTTTCTTAATAGACCCGAACTTGGGTTTAGAAATTTCCCAATTTTATGTATTTCCCTCATGCTGATTGCTACGGTTTGAATGTTTTTCCCCTCAAAACCTCATGTTAAAACTTAATCCCTAATGTGGCAGTTTTGAAAGGAACGTTTACGACCTGATTTGATTAATGAAGTTCTCATGAATGAATTAATCTATTCATTGATCAATGGATTAACAGGTGACCATGGTGGTGGAGCTGATGGCTTTATAAGAGAAGGAAGATAACTGAGCTAGCAAATTAATACGAGTTAACGTGCTGAGCCCCCTCGCATGTGGTGCCCTGTACTGCCTCAGGACTGCAAAGAATCGCCACCAGCAAAAAGGCCCTCACCAGATGTGCCATCTTGAACTCGGACTTTCCAGCCTCCAGAACCATAAGAAATAAATTTCTTTTCTTTATAAATTACCCAATTTCAGGTATTCTGTTATAAGCAACAGAAAATAAACTAAGGCTCTCTGTTGCTGTACTTTCTCACAGGCATTTGTTATTAACAAAATAATTTAATTTTCTCAGTAGATATGTAAGAAATTATTCTGTATTATAAAATAACCATGATGCTAACAATAATAGTAATCTAAAAAACAGTCCTCAATAAAAGTTCACATTGTCTCTGATTAATATTTTTTTCTGAAAATTTCTTGGGAAATTGCTTTAGAGTTAAATCAGAATTATTGGAGAAAGAAAAATTAAGAAATATTAACAGGAAGAAGTTTATAGTAATATGAGAAGATGAGGTTTAAAATTGCAGAATAAATGATAGTAGATCAAAAATAGTCAATGATAAAGTAAAAATTATATTCAATTTGAATAAAATAACTTACATTAACTAGCCATAAAATATGACTCATTAAAGTTTTTTTTTTCAGTTGTAAAAGTAATTTTAAAAAATCCAATATGTGTAGCCAACATAGAAAATGCATGGAATGAAGAACATGCACCACAGAATAATGGTGGCTAAGAGCACAAGTAAACTCAAACATCTATTAACAGGATCACCAAGGGATAACCTTGTAGCTGCCAACAGAATTGTTTGAATTTTATGCCAGAAGACCAGATGCTGCTCTGCTTGAAAGAAAATAAAGTCCCTTGAATTAGTCTGTGACCTTTGGCATCTATTTTTAAAGGTGGAATAAAGTAATATCTGTAATGATAATTAATAGACCTGTTTGTAAAAGCAAAAGCTTTGCAAGGAAAAAAAAGCATATGCTTTGATTTGTGTGTGTATAAAATCTATTGCAAATAACAATAACTCATAATTGCACAGTTATATATACTTTTCAATAGAATTTTCAATGTAATACTCTAAAACAAGTAAGTTTTATTATGACTATTATTCTGCCTTCATTTTACAGATAAAAAAAGTTAATTTCAGAAAAGATAATTAACCAGTGACATCTAACTATAAATGTTTTAGAACCAAAGAGGCATCAAATTGAAAGTTAATAGATTCTAATTTATTTTGGCCATTAGAAGATATGCTCTCCACTGGAAGCTTCCTTCCATTCTACTCAGAATTTGTTAAAAAGGCAAAGTTAAGTCAGAAGATGACTCTTGGCTCATTTATTTTATCAAAGTCTATGCATTACTGAAGTAGTAAAAAGCCTCATTGCTGACCACTTTTATTTTTGGTAAATGAAATAATTTGACTTATTTTAAAGAGTAATGTTCTCAAATTTTGCAATAATCCCATGCCTTTTTACCACAGCTACGTGGATTAAAATAGCAATAAGAAAATGGTTGATCACAACAAAGTTTATCAATTTCCCAAAAGTATTTCTGTAGGAAATTTCTTTTTACAGTTTACAATTTGTTTTTATTGTATATATGAACAAAATCACAGTATAATAAACTTATGGCATGTCTATATTTTCTTGGGAAATGTGATGGAGAAAATGTAAAATTTAGATTGGAAAGTGTTTTAAATGTCATAGAAGTTGCAGCCTTCCTCAGCACACTTTCTAAAACGAGTCAGAAATTGTGGTTGTCAACTCTCTCCCCGATTTAACTTCCTTGTCCAAGATACACTAAGGGAAAAAATTTTAGAAACCAGTTTTGTGGTTGCAAATAGAAGCCCCAGATCATGAAACTGATTGAACTGAAGCAAATTTAGAGAATGGCTGTGGTGGTAGGCACCAGGCTTGTAAGTGGCACATCCCTATTGTTAGCACACCAATTTGCAGTCAGGGCCTGCCGGCCTCTGGATGAGAGGCCAGAGAGGCTTCGTTAAGCCACACGTGTCAAATCAAGATATCACAGAGAGAAAGAGCCTGAGAGTGAATCACATTTTTTCACCAAAATGCTTCCATCATTCTTAACAGAATCTACAAAATGTAATCCTAAAGTCGACATAAGTGCAAGAAATTTGGGGTCTCTGTTACTGACCAACAATGTGGAGAGAAAGAGATAATTCACTTTCAGGGGCTGTCCCAAATTTTCATTGGATAAACAAGTAATTAGGTTCAGGTGTACCCCTTTCTCACCTTCTATCCTGTCCCCCAAGTGGAATACAGTGCTTTCTTTTCACGTGAATCAGGAATCATGTTTCTTTATTCATTTATCCATCCATTCCTTGATACCCTCAGGGGCTCACTGATGGTCAAGATCAAATTTGTTTCCTCATGGAGAGCATAGTCTTAAATAATAATGATTAGTTCTATGGAGGTTGTACCAATTTGCAGTCCCACCTACGGTGTATAAACATTTCTTTCTCTCTTCATCCACGCCAGCATCTATTGTTTTTGGACATTTTAATAAAAACCATTCTAATTGGGGTAAGGTGATATCTCATTGTGATTTTGATTTGCATTTCACTGATGATTAGTGATGTTGAACATTTTTTCATATGTGTATTGGCTATTTGTCTACCTTATTTTGAGAAGCTTCTGTTCATGTCTTTTACTCACTTTTTGATGGGGTTATTTGATTTTTCCTGCTGATTTGCTCGAGTTCTTTGTAGATTCTGGTTATTAGCCTTTTATCAGATATATAACTTATGAATATTTTCTCTCATTCTGTAGGTTGTCTATTTGCTCTGTTAATTATTTCCTTGGTTATGCAGAAACATTTTAATTTAATCAAGTTCCACTTATTTATTTTTGTTGTGACTTAATGCCTTCTGCAATAATTTGAACGGAACTGGAGACCATTATCCTAAGTGAAGTATCTACAGATTGGAAAAACAAACACCACATGTACTCACTATTAAAGTGGAACTAACTGATGAGCACACATGTGCACAGAAAGAAGTAAAAGGCACAGGAAATCAAGCAGGGGGTTGGGGAGATGAGGGGATGGGTGAAAACACATCTAACAGGTACAATGAACACTACCTGCGTGATGGACACACTTTTAATCCTGACTCAAACATTACAAAAGTGATCCATGTAACCAAAAATATTTGTACCCCCAAAATGCTTTTAAATAAAAAATGTAATAATGATGATTGGTTCTTCTTATCAGTTGCTGCCACTGGCCCTTCCCATTTCCCTTTTCTTCTCCTATCTCTTGTTCTTTTTGTTTTCTGGGTTATTTGTGTTAACATGATAATAGTTGATAATTGCTTGATGTCTCAACTTACCCTGGAGATAATATAATAGTATTATAACTAGAATGTTCTAGAGATATTTTAACCAAGGATTAGAGACATAGTAGTATCCTGGTACAGGACAGTTAGAATCTGTCACAAATCAGATTTTCTTTGTTTGTCTCCCATACTTGGATCTTGACTCCTTCCAGGCTAAAATTCATGTTTTTGCTCCTACATTTTAGAACAATGCCTGGCAGTATTCATTGAAACAAACTGAACTGAATGAAATGCTAAGCAGGTATTTACTTCTTACTGATTCTGCCCAAACTGCAAATCATTTAGAAATATATTAAGAATTAATTGTTTTTGAATTTCTGTTTTCTGGTTTGAGTTCTTTGGACACATTCCAGCAAAATCCTCCCTAATTTGTACATAAAATATTAAAGTAAGAATAGTGGTTTATATATAGATAACAATAAGTTTCTTTGTTTTCCAGAATTATTTTAAGTGTTTCTAATGATAAGTAATTTTGACTCTAGAATGTTAGTTTGTAGAACATCATTTTCTCAGACAAAATGAATAGACAAAATAAATAAAATGAATAGATAACAAATACAGTTTTTTGGAATTATTTGATTGTAATAAATTATAATTTTTCTTTATCTACAGTTCTTTTTCCACAGTATGCTTAATAAAAATCAAAAAGCATTTATATTCATCTAAAAAGGATTCTAAATTGCCAGAGTGGCTGCCATTAGCCAAAAGCTAGTACAAAAACAGAAAAATTATCTTTAAAAATCTGCTGTTAGTTTGTAAATGCTATTTTTATTGTATTTCTCACTTCCTGTTTTTTTGCATGCTACTTCAAATCTATAAGTAAAATGTTGTCATGAGAGCCAGAGTATAAGAATTCCCTTTAAGAAACTAGAACTTCCAGGTAGAAGAATGGTTTACAAACTGAAAAATGAATTCTATTTGATTCTTGAAGTCTTTCATTGTTTTCAAAATTCATTTTTGTTAGCAAACTGTGAGAATTTTTATAGACTTTAATGGGTAAAGGTAAGACAAAAGAGATCTATTCACTTGCTAATTGATTAAATATTTTTAATACCTGGTTTGTATCAAGGACAATAGTCAGAAAACAAAAAACCAAACAAAAAAAATACACATATTTTAGAAGAGTAGAGTCTAATTAACAAATACAAAATTGCACCTTTTCCCGGTGCTCTGAAGATGTGCCTATAACAGGAGTACTTGATTTGAGATGCTGAGCTTAAATGACAAATATGAGTAAATTAGGCAAAAATAACAAGAGTATTCCATTTTTTTTAGAAACACCATTATCACAATATATTCAAAAATGCTTCTGCTAATATCCCCTTACGCATAAGAACATTATTTAATACCCCAGGGATCTGGAGATACAGCCAAAAGCTTTTCTCCCAAAGCAAGATCTTGGTGTCTTAATCTAATTTTAGACTAGAGTGATCTCGCATTTCAGTTTGCCCTGGGTCATCCTAGTTTTATGCCTGCTGTCCTGGCTTAATTTTTAATAGCTCACAGTTTACTCTCAGAAGTATGGAAGTTAGGATCATAAATTATACATTCATTAATTCTCTATACTCATATTTTATCCTCAATACTCATGGAAACATTTCATTGTGTCCCATAGTACACCTGTGTTGTTTTATGTACAAGGGGAAATTACAAGTCTTAGAGTAGCCGCAATTTGAGTAAAAACAATTTCAATAAATTATTTAAGCACGTAATTTAAAACTGGTTTATATAATCACAAATAATATAGCCTCATCTTTGGTGGCTCCAAGAGATAGAAGATGGATGCAAACAATTGGCCACAGTTACAAGAATTCTAGAAATAGAAAAGTAGAAACAAAGAGGACAAGGGAACTACACAGTAATCAAGGACAAGGCAATGTTTACTATTGTTGTTTTTCATTTTTAAGTGTAGAATCATTGTGCATTTTTATTAACTTTTCACTTCATTTTACAATCATTAATATATCTCTTATTTATTTTTTCAGCAAATATGTTCTGAGTGCCCAATATATATATGAGGCAAAGCTCTGTTCAATGGGTTAGGGATATGGTAGGGAATAATACGGAAAAAGCAATGCCTTCATAGTTTATAAGCTAGTATTTAACTACTTGTATATTTTAGAATAAATTATAAAAAGAGCTAAAATGGAGGGCAGTCTACTATATATATGAAGATAAAATAATACAAGAGCAAGTATATAGTCAAGGTCAGAAAAAAAGAGGTCAATCAAGCCGTAAATAAAGACTCTCGCTATGATGATGTCTTAGACTGGTCTCTGGGCTTTGTAGAACCAAAAGGACAAAAAGAAACTCCATCAGTAGCCAGTTTTTTCCCCCTTAGGAAAAAACATCCTCAGAAAGCTCAAAGATTTTCTAGCAACAATTTTTAAATTCAGATACAAACATACACACATACACACACACATGCATGCACACATACACAAGAACTTTGAACAATAAATAATAACAGAAACTTTTCAATAGTTCCAAACTCAGGTCCACAGAGTTACTAAACACCAGAATAAACCAGAAAACTTTGAAAAATACAAATTCTCAGGCATCTCCCCTAGTTTTTAAAAAAGTGCTTCTCAGGTAACTCTGAAATGTAGTTCGATATGGCAATTTCAGATACTGGGTTGCATTT
>NW_012150441.1:487916-491940 GCF_000956105.1 Propithecus coquereli
AGTAGCTATCTCTGAGAGTGGGCATATGAGTAATTTCAAATTTCTTTTTATACTTTCCTTGACATATTTCTTATATGTTATTATTCTGAAAATGAAGTAATTTTATATAATCTGAGTAATTCTGAACTGGTTTAATAGAACATCCTATCTGCAAAATGATTAATTTTATAAGAACACCATAGTTGTATTCTTTAGGCCAGAAATTTGTTTTTTCAATACCATATGCAAACACAAGTGACACAGAGATATTCAAAGGGTGGGTTTTACAGTTATTTGTAGAATGTTACATTATTTATATATGTGATTATTATCACTGGTTTGTCATCATATAAAAATAGGCACCAATGATTTGGCTGTCATACATCTTCTCCATATTTCTTTTCCAGAAAACAGAACAGAAAGAACATTGAGAACCAGGATGAGAAATTCACTATCAGATTCATAACTTCTTGTTGATGAGATGTACTTAGTAAAATAATCATCTTCCCCCTTTCACTACAGCTTAGCCTACTTTGAAGAAAAATGAAAGTTGCCATCAGCCTAGGGAAAAACACTATATATGAGCACATCTTAAGAAACATAATATGTATCCTTGTAGAATTCAGCTTGCAATAAAGTTCTAGTGTTGCTTTCTCAATTGTGGGCGGGATGTGTTTTATTAAATGGCCATATGAGGTGTAAGATCATTTGAGAGCAAGCCTTCACAATGTTTTCCACAGCTAGCCACTTATGAACCTGCTGAAGGAGGAAGGAAATGGGGTAACAGTTTGCATTCTTAAAAGCCATCAACTCAGAATAGATATTATCCTCAAGTAAAGGAAATTGCATTTACATAGCTCACATTGAACCAAATTCTGTTTTTTGTTGTGCAGTTGGCCTTCTTAAATGGAAAGAACAGAGTAATCTTCTCAATGCCCTTTTTGAATTGTCTGCAAGCCAGATTTATATTTAATTCTGTAAGAGAAAAACTGGCACATAACTAATTCTCTAAATGTTAAATTTGCAATTTCTGTGTAATTTCATGTAGTTAACAGTTTATGTGAAAGCCCATCCCAATAGCACACCAGGAATCCATCAATACATTAGAATTTGTATGTATGCAGAGAAAAGCCTACTGTTTGCCAAACATTATGATAAATCCTGTTGAAGGTACAGAAGAAATATTAATATAAATCATGATGTCTGCCTTTGGCAAGATTACAATTAATCTGAGATGGTATCAATTTACTGAGTATTATCTCTCTTCCTGAAATAGAGCTAAGCACTTTGCAAAACTTACCTTACTTAATCCTTAACAACACTTTGAAATACATATTATTATCCTATTTTACAATTTGATGACACGAAATTCCAAGAGGTTATGTATCTTTCCTAAGATATATCTAAAGACAGGTAGAGCTGGGATTTGGAACTCTGTCAGATGCCAAAATCATTACTTTTAACACAATGTTAAACTACCTTATCCAGACAATTTGGACAAGATTTCACTATGAGTTAGCTGCATAATGCTGGTCTTTACCAGTAGCGCAGCTTTGCTAAAATAGAAAACATTGTAAAGAATTTGTATATTATTAAATGCCATTTGAGGCCATCCTCTTCCTTCTAATTAGAGTCATGAGCTTATTGAATGTCAAATAATAAAAATCCTAATCTATATCGAATTAGCACACTCCATATATTTGCACATTGAACTTTTATTATATACTCTGATCTGGCATCCAACTGTGCTTCAGCTTGCTAAGGATTTGTTTGCTGTAAATCGAGGCTTGAATCACAACTATTTCAACATCCATCTCTCCTCTCATGCATTATTGCCACCAGTAAGCTCAGCTAGTGCACACCTGTTGAGAATCTCAAATTCCACCCACACAAAACCATAACTGTGTATTTTAAAGGAATTGTTTAAATTCCATGTAAAATTTTTATTTAAGTTTAAATGTATGGAATTATCAATATGCTCTAAACAGACAAATTCTCTACTGTCAAATGTTTATGACTGAATTTCTTTTTTAATGACTTTTTTCCTGATTAGCAATATATTTAAAATGTGTTGATAGTGACATTTCACTGTTATCTGATGTTATCATTTGCAACACTTCACTGAAGTATTTCCTGGAATGATTTTTTTTTTTTTTAAATCAGAAGTTTAGGTAAATCATCATTGAAAACTTTATTGCAACTATTCCAATATCCTAGTAGTACTGGCGGGTATCTTAGCTGTGTTTGGCATTTATCCACCAAGGATAGTGCTCAGTGCTTGAAACTGTGTAACCCATAGAGCAAATATATTGCTTTGTGATGAAATAGCCAACATTTACTAAAGCCTTCCAAACTTAGTGTGGTAAATCCAAATTAAAAGGACTATTCCAAATCTTCAGAGTTTACATTCTTCACTCTTCTTCAATATGGATAATTTAAATTGTTCTCAGTTGTGCTCAAAAGGAGATATCTAAGTATTGATGTCAGTTTATGTAGAACTAAGAATGAAAGTCATGGGTTAATAGAAATATAACGTCCTTCTACAAAGAACTGACTAATGTGGCTGATTCAACTGATTATAAGTTTCAATATGGCCTGGGAGTCATTTAGAAGTTTCCCAATACGGTTGTTTGCAAGGAGTTAGGGAGTTCTTTACCGTCAATCACTTTACACTACTATCCTGATCAACCAAAATATATTTAATGCATTCAATGATGGAAGATTTGTCATGAAGATATAATCACACGTCTTTTTAAGAAAAAAACTATAGAAATACAAGATAATATTCATTTTGATAATGAAGAGGGCTTTCTTCATTTACTTAAATAGGCTTTGGAAAAATATTTAAAATTCATATGTGTGGCAAGTATAATAATTTCCAGTTGGCATACTCAGTTGTTCAATACAGGCACTACATAAATCTGCTCAACAACATAAACACACTGCCTCAGAGCGATCTTACGAATTAAATAGCCTGTTTCCTGGAGAGAGAAAAATATAGAACAAAATTAATAGTACAGTTACTGTATCTCAGTGGGGAACTACCCTCAAGCTTGAATCATTGCAGAAGCAGCAAAGTTAACAGAGCTGATTTTAGTGAGTATGAGAGTGAAAATGCCTATAAACTCAAGAGAGAGGTGTAGGAGAGTTGATTTGGTAGTATGTTGTTAATTAGCTAGCTTAACAGAAATGAAAGTCATGTAGAAAACTAATTAAGTGAAATTGATGTGCATGATCTTTGTCTTCATTTTTGAATACAGCCAAAGCAGTCTCTGAGCCAGGGACTCCAGCTCCAGAAAACATGCTTCCATGGGCTGGATGCTGATAAGGGGGGTTGATTTCAGCTGTTCATAAAGGCATGCTTTTCATGCTTCAGTGACGTGCCCAGCCCAGCCATCCAAGTCAGCTTAGTCGTGAGAGACACCTGCTTTTTGTAATACTGTCATTAAAAGTGGGAAAAATACGATACTGCCCTCATTTCATTACCTAATTATAACTCCCCATGGCCTTTGTCAGTTGCATTGCTGACTCAGAAAGTGCAATAAGTTACCATTCTCTACCCGTATCAGAAAAACCCAGACTAAGGTACGGAACTTTTGTGCTATATTTTAAAAATGTATGATTTTTTCAGTATCTCTTCTCATTGAATTAAGGTTGCACTTTATCCTCTTCATCTTGCACATATGAAATGCATATACAAGTGTTCATAATTTAAGGCATTCAACTAAGAAAATTTGAAAATATTCCATATTGTTCTGGGGTGCTCACATCAACTTTCAGCAAATTTAATTGTATGTAAATCAGAGAAATAAATAGAAAAAGAATACATATTTGTAACCTAAAGTCAACAAGGATTTAAATATCTCATTTTGTACACGTAACAGAGTACAACCCATGAAAGTTCCAGGGAAGTTGGGAAGAACTATTTGAATAAATTTTAGAAATAACAATGACCACTGAGTGTTTTCTATATGCTAATTAATATGCTAAACACATAGGGACATTATTTTACTAAATCCTGATAAAAATCCCTCTATTAAGTTAT
>NW_012150441.1:494955-495492 GCF_000956105.1 Propithecus coquereli
CAAACTGAGAAAAATAATTGTATTTAGTTTCTAATATCAATGTATTTCCCATATAAAAGTTCTCATGCATTAATGTACAAGACAAAAATGTTTTATTTGGTTATCTAAAAAATAGAAGAAATAATCTGACCAATAACTCTTGCAAACTTATTTAGCCTAATAGTTATAAAATATGTAAATTAAAATAAGAAGTATTGGTTTTGTCTATAAAATATTCTATGGAAAAGTAAAGGGAAATGAGGAAATACATCTTCCATACGTCACCTTTAGGATTATCAATTATCTTTGTAGAAGTATATTTGATAATATATACATAAAATATCTGAAACACTTTCATCTTTTATGTAGTTCTTTCACCTCAACTAATTTGTCATAAGGAAATAATCTGAACCCAGATTGCAAACAAATACAATGATGTCAGTGCTATTCATGACAATATAAAAATAAAAGTAATTTAAGTGCACAAAAAAGCAGAAAATTAGAACATTTGTGGCAAATCCATAGTTTGGAACTCTCTGTATTCTATATGAACCTTAT
>NW_012150441.1:506917-507299 GCF_000956105.1 Propithecus coquereli
TTAGCAATAATCATATTGAAGGATTATTAGTTATCTTTTCACATCCTGTTAATCAGACTGCCTTGTGTCTCACTACTGAATCTATGATTGGTACCCATACCCTCTAAGAGATGGCAGCTACACCTAGAGCAAAGAGATCATTGATCTGCTTTAATCTCAAAGATCATTTTTTTTTATGATCCTAACGAGACAATGATCTTGAAAAGAAGAATCTATAAAAAGGGCAAAAGAGATTTTCAGATTATAAAAATTTTCATATACCTAAACAAAATAAAGCTGGGCATCAGCACATCAACTCTTATAATAAGCAAAGGTTATATTCTGTAGAATAAGAACAATAAAACCATTTAAGCTTCATGAGAAGGGGAAGAACAATCCGTGT
>NW_012150441.1:507589-509100 GCF_000956105.1 Propithecus coquereli
TTTTTTTCACTATAAGACTTTGAGAATTTATTCTCTATTTTGTTAGTTGTAACTGCTTATATACTTTCACTGTCAAGCTGAATAATTAATTGAGAAAAGGACTTCCTGTAAGATCAGAATTTATACAATTTCTCAATCGAATCTAAGATATGTCTAACCATGGCATAACAGGGCATGTCTGACAAATTGATTGTCAGGAACAGGACAGAAGTACTTTTTTATATGAGGTGCAAAGAATACTTCAGGGAAAGAATTTATCCTGAGGGTCATCATATAATTCTGCACAGGGAGAAAGCTTCTTTGGAGCTGTGAGAGGGGTGGTCAATTCACAGTACAGTGTGATGTCTGTCACTCCAATTTGTTCTCAACCCATGTGCTGTGAGTCTAGGGTTGAGTCCAAGAAATAGTTGGGCTGAAGTATAAAAGTTGATAATATACATTTCTTAGGGGCTTAATAACATAATGAGGTTACAAGATATCATGCACAATAAATAGTGTAATACACTTACAAACACAGCTTCAGTGTGCTGACTGCTCCAAATTATCTCCTAGTGTATAGTGTTGCTTTGACATTCTGAGTGGACATATCTACAGTACTAGCAACAGGACCCAGTCAGTGCCCAGGTGTGAGGACAAGTTTCCCCCTGAGAGTAACGGATCGCAAGCATAGTGGTGTCTGGTGCCTGTTATTTGGCACCAGAGGAATTTATGTCAGTACCAACTACTCTGGAATTTCATGGGACCCCTTGGCATGAAAGCAGACCCCTTACAGAGGACACTCTCAACTGTGGCACTGGTGAGGTGGCATCTCGAACGTATATAGTGGGGTTGAGAGCAGAAGAGTGGGGAGTGGATAAGAGTAGGCACTAATGGGTCATGAGAAAAAAAAAAAAAACAGCTTTTTCTCATTCATGTAGTAACAGACTTTCAACCATGGACTTCCCCTCAAATTAGGAGATGTTTTGAACAAGGTAAATTTCTGATAAAAGTGGACAGTTATGAGCCCAAGGAATCCTGTTTGTTTTTGTTATTCAGATCATGAAAATTATAAGAACCTTGCTAGAAAAATATCGGAGGTATTTATTGATTCCACATTTGTAAATGAAAGATTATGAGTCCAGGGTTCATAATGATGCATCTCAAAACATAGACTGATATACATTTGCTATTCTGGAACGAACATTCCAAAGTCAGTAAACAAAAACTATTTTGTCTCCTTTTCCATTCATGTGCCTTATTCATAGTCATCATATTAATTATTTGTCTTCAATTCTGCTGCTAAGAATATCTAGCATGAGGCCAATGAGACATAGGGCACAAATTTTAAGGGGTCACTAACTCTCAGAATCATGCAAATGTTGAGCCTATCTTTAATGACCTCACTCTAATCCCAGCCCTAGAAGACATCCTTGTCGTTTTCGTAATTTAATTACCATTAAGTAAGATATCTGCTATAGATTTTTGAAAGGTACTCATTATTTGATTAAGAAAAGTCTTTTTAATTTTTAGTT
>NW_012150441.1:510160-512448 GCF_000956105.1 Propithecus coquereli
TCAGTTGGCTATCACTGTATAATGAACAATACCAAAACTTAATGGCTTACCAATGATTATTTATAATGAGTTTACAGGTTGAGTATTGTATTATGCTGATCTCACCAGCTCACACTAAAGTGTCTGCATTTAGCTGGAAGGTCTTCAATGGCTGCTGATATAGGTTGATCTTGGTTGAGAACAATCAATTCTGTCCCACGTGGTTTTTCATCCTTCAGCATTTTATCTCAGGCTTGTGTTTATAGTGAAGACAGATGACCAAATAGACAGAATTAAACTATAAAATGTCTGTTAAAAGCTGGGCTTGGGAATTTTCACAGTGTGACTTCTGTTGCCTCATTCTACTGGTCAAAACAAATCACTGGGCCAACCCATATTCATGTAGTGGAGAAATAGATTCTACCTCTTGATGGACAGAATTGCAAATTCACATTGCAAAGGACATAAATACAAGGAGGGATATAGAATTGGGGGAATTTCAACAATCTAGTATACCTGTCTATGGCAAAATCCCATAATGAAAGTGTTAGAAGTGATAACAAAAAAGTCAAGAGGGCTTGGCTACACTCTCATTTGGTAAGATGGAAGGTGACAGCCACAGGGTCCAATGCCCAGTAGGAAGGTGCAAGAGTAACCTTGATTAGAAAATTCACATCTCACATTGCTCTCATGGGTAGTCAGGTGGATCTAATTAGAAGTTTCTGTATGTCCTGCGGGAGTCAAGAAAGTGTTAATTTTATCACTCGTGAGAATCGAGACCTGCTATACAATCACATAACAAGGGTTGAGTTACAGAAGCTGGGGCTAAAAAACCCAAACAAGGATCACATAAATAATGTTGCTAACACACAGAGATGTCTGCAACATTGGTAAGAGATTCTGGAATGATTATCATGCCCTGACCGAAAAAAACAATTTATTTGATCTAGAGCTCTGGGACTCGACCAGCTAGAACACTGAAATAGAAACGAACAAAGACTGGAAAGATAGGCACAGATTTTATTGTTTCACCTCTCTCTTACACACACACACACACACACACACACACACACACACACACACACACACATCCACACACAATAAGGTCAAGTGCACCACCCTATATTTGTTGGAGAACAGAAAGATTTCCCTCATAGAGTAGAGAAGTGTTGCGGGTGGGAGAAGAATACTGAAGATTGAATATTTCCCCAGGAGAGACAATACTTATCTGAAAAGGAGATGTGTACATGAGAAGGGATACTCCTATTTGATAAGTTTGTTGTTGTTGTTATTATTGTTGTTGTTAAGATCAGATCCAGTAAATAAAATACATAAAAAGTCAGGTTTTCTTTATATATCAGAAATACAGAAAGGGACACTTCCAGATTTTGTGGAGGCTCTGTTCAAAAGAAATGAAAAAAAATGTATTACTTTTACAAATTTTACATGAACGTACAATTATAGGAGTACTTTGCAAGGGCCCCTTCCAAGGTCTCAGAAGAGTCTCATCCAAGTGAGGGACCTACAACTTAAGCAACATTATCTTCACAGTATTTCTGTCTTGGTAGCATCATATTAAATATGAGAGTTTTTCTTCTTTTGATAAGTGTACCATCGTTATTCCTCTTTCTTCTTTCTATGGGAATGTTTCCATAATCAATAGGTTTAGTAGTACTTGCACCAATTAAGTGTCAAGACAAAGATATTAAGGTATTCAGAACAGAGCATGGTACTGAAGAATAGGAAGGCTATTTGTTTCATTCTCCTCTAATTTGAATGAAAATTATCACTTTAAGTAGGTCATGATTGGAAATCATCTTAAATATGTACTCAAAAGCCTTGAAGACTGAAGTATCATATGCTGATAACAAAACCATATTACTGGCGTGGCTGAAGGCCCAGACCAGAGAGAGATGAGAGTATCCTGGGTCTCACAGAGGTCATGGAGAGAAAACACCACAGCCCAGTCTCCACAGTTACCTCTCTCTCAACTTCTCAGACCTCAACATCATGTAGCTCTATAGGAGGATCTCTGATATGCATCCCAGATTTCTTCCACCTTTCCATACCATCTCCCTTTGGGTGTCCAGACCTAGTAGAGCATTAAAGTTTCTTGTTCTACTCCAGTAAGCTCACATCTCAGTCTCTCTTCTTCAAATCGTGTTCAATCTTTCACAGTCCTAGTGGCCAAATTATGTTCACAACAACCTTTGTAAATTGAGGTTGATACATTGAATGTTCTTGCCTATGTATAGCTTTACTCAGAACCTTGGAATAGGGTCATTTTCCATTAGATTGCCTTCATCATT
>NW_012150441.1:514153-515703 GCF_000956105.1 Propithecus coquereli
ATTAATATAACAAGAGAAAAAAAAACCCACTATTTCGAATGACACATATTGGGAGATGCTTGTCTTTAAGTTTCCGCTAGCTTATTGTATAACACATTTCTATGAAAGTACTACTCTCTCCAAAAGATTGTTTTCTGATCTTAAAGTTTCTGGATGAAGAATTTCCTTCTCTTTGGTACTCCCATCCAGTTTTGCCTGCACAGATATAGTCACTGCCTTGGAGTTGCTCCAGCTCTCAATAGGGATGAGCCACCCTCATATGTCATCTGTTTGGTCTCTTCTCTGGTCATTTCCCTAAAGTGAGTTCCTTGTCCTCTGCTCAGGACCCACACTGATGTCCTAGTCCAGCACATTCTCCCACATCCCACAGCAGTCTGCAACTCTACTTAGGCTCGGGTTAGGAGTATCGAGTCTGGAAACCACACCCACATGACCAATATCATATCTAGCCAGAGCTGAATTTGAACTCTGCAAGAGAGAGAGCATTCCACCCCAAGAAGACATAAAAAGCCAGCTCTTTGGTAGCTTTCCGTAAGTTCACAGATGCTTAAGCAGCAAATAAGCAGAACAGCTTTAAGAGGAATAACTATATCCAAAAAATCACCCATAATTAATCCCCTCATTCAGTGCAATACCTACTAAAGGATCTCTTATGATAAACTGAAAAAAAAATTTTCTTTCTCATATGTAATTTATATTCTTTCCCAGGCTGCATGGAACTCATGGTAACTGGCTTTAGGCTTTCACCTAGTCCTACTGCTTTTCCAACCTTCCTGGAATCCCCTCTCATTCACCTTTACTCCTCAAGGGAACACAGTTTACTGTGCATTTCCTGTATTAAACGTACTATTTTCTGTAGAGTTAATTCTTATTGAAAGTCTAAACCTCTTTTTCAATAAAATTTGATCGAAGAAAAATACTCCATTAGTTGGACCTCTTCCATTTTTTTACATAACCTAGTTCAAACTAGGTTCAATAATAAAGGAAATACACCAGCTCAAGTAGCTATAGTGTTTAAAGAAATAAACTCTAAGTGAACCTTAATTCAGAAGTTGAGAAAAGTTATCAGACACCAGTTCCTTGCATTATTTTCCTTTTGCCTTAGTTGGTATATGTTCCATCATAAGACCCACTCTCTCATAGTAACTGATTGGCTATTCTGTGATCAGGTTTCAGGGACTGCATGCTTCATTATTCATATCAAGCAGGAATAGTGAGGATTTGACTTTTCCTGAAGATCACACACAATAACCTCAAGCTTTATTCTGACTGGTTCAATTAGATCATGTCCCCATCCAAAAGAGAGAGAGAGAAACAATAAATGCTATTTTATTTATCCTGGATAACTATTAATTACTATTAAAAAGAAGTTGAGTTGAACAATTGGAAGAGGCCTACCTCTAGAGGTGAGGATGAGGTCAATGCCATTCAAATCACATGATTAGCTTCTGTGGAGTAGGTGAAGAGGAGTAGACGATTGAGAGGTAACCACAATGTCAATACATACACACACACAAACACACACACTTAAAAATCCAGATCTTATGAAA
>NW_012150441.1:517009-519342 GCF_000956105.1 Propithecus coquereli
CTCACCTACAGGGCAGAGCCGCTGACACACTGATCTGAGTCAGCATGGAAATTTGCCTGGAAGCAGGGGTTCTGTTCTCCTAATTGACCTGCCAGTTTGAAATCTTTTCTTGGCAACTATAACTTCCTACAGAGTTGAAAATGTTGTCCATCTTGAGCTCAAATAGCATATTTAGTCAGAGACAACATAGTGTTCAAAGTAAAACCCCTTCATGAGAAGAAAAAATATGAATTTTTAAGGAAAGAAAAAATAATCAATAGCTGTTAGATTCAAAATATTGGATCAAAATATATCGCCATATCTCTGGCTTGTTATTGCCAAGACAATTTTAATTAGCTGACTACATTCTTAGAGAATAAGTTTTCATTTCTAGAAGGATCATCAATACTTGATCAAGTAGTATGATAAATTAACTTGTAAAAACTTTTGATGTAAAAAATAGGTTTATATTTTGCTTCTTGATTTATTTCTTCAGGCTGGCTTTCTTAAATATCATAAAAAATTTCAAACTATCTTCATGATATCTTGCTGCACACTCTTAGCTACTATGGCAGATATAGTCAGATGATGACTGGTTATTTGGGACTCTTCTTATCCTAAAGCTACCTCTGCATAAAGCTTTAGCAGAAACTCTTAGAGTCTACAGAACTAACTTTCATGCCCTTCATGTTCTGTTCTCATTAAAAAATTTTATCCATAAAATATATCAGATCCAAGATCTATGCTCATATACTACTATGTTAGATATTCCTGCAAGAATAAGATCTGTAAAATCTGTAAGATCTGTCTGGAGTAACATTAGTAGGATGGCTAAATAGAGTTATCTAGCACTTATAGCCCCCACAAAAAGGGACCAAAAAAAATACACAACTATATTTTAACCAGAGTGACTGAGGAAGTATGATGGAGAGCACCAGGGGTTGGTGAAAATCCCTGTAAAGCATGGAAATCCAGAATAGCACCAGAGAGAGGCGAGGGGAGTGAGGCATCCTGCCTCTGCCACACTGTGACCCTGCTGAGATCTGCTCAGAGCCAGGAGCACACCTTACAGGGAAAAGGTAAGAAGGAGATTTTCAGCAGTTCCCACTGCAGACAGAAACATCAGCAATCCTTCCTAAAGCAGAGTCCTCCCATCCTCACTGTCCTGAATATGGTTTGGAGAGTAGCTGGAAGTTCACACAGCTGCATTGCTTCAGAGTAGAAACCCACCCCACACCACCATGACCTAGTTGCTATGACTCAGTGCCAACTTGAAAGCGGACACATTACTAGAGTGCATCTTGCCCTGGGGTCCAGTAGCAACTGACTCTATCCATCACTCTGAGTCTCCACTGTTATTTCACCAAGTTCATACAGATGACTACAGCACCACAGACCTGATTCTCCAGAGCCTAGGCCAGATTGGACAACTGAGACACCAGCATAGAACAAATGTGTCACATCAGTTTCCCAAGGAAGAGGTGAACCTACACAATGGAGAAGTCAATGAACAGCCAGCCAGCCAACTTGCCAGCACACACCTGTATTGCACAGCTGACCAGCTTGCCTTGCCCACATGTGCCTAGACATGGCTTAACAGCCAGTCCTTTGGAGACCTTGTCCCAAGATAGACTACTGTAGATATAGCTGGCCTTGCTGCATATGAATACCCCAATGCCCAACTCGACAGCTTGTCTTGTGGCAGCCTAGTCCCCAATCTGCTGCAGGGCCGTCTGACCCTTCTTTGACCACATGCATACATGCACACCAGGCCCAATAGCTGGTCTCCACCTCCCTGGAGAGCCTACCAGACAGCCTTTCAGCCCTCCACACCCTCACATACTTGGCCTAACATCTAGCTGACTCCACTCTCACAACCCCAGCAAAACTGCACCACTTCCATCAAAAATGCCCAAAGCCCAGGCTGCTGAAGCAATTATAGATATTGCTGCCAAGGATTACAGCTAATGCACCTTCATAAAGCCCACAATATTGAGCCCATCCATAACTAAATCCAATGTACCACGCCCAACTAGCATCCTAGGACCCAACTATAGGAAAAAGTATTCCCATAAAAAGTTACTCCATAACATTGGGAAAAAAAAGTATTCCACTAGATGCAAAGATATCAATGTAGGGACACAAAAAATATGAAAAAGTAAGGAAACATGACACCCCCAAAGGAACAAAATAAGTCTCCAGGAACAGACTACAAAGAAAAGGACATTCATGAACTATCTGAAAAGAAATCCAAAATAATGATTATAAGGGAACTCAAGGAGCTGCATGAGAACACAGACTAATAATTCAGTGAAATCAGACAAACAATTCATGATCTGAATGAGGAATTCAAC
>NW_012150441.1:528247-530375 GCF_000956105.1 Propithecus coquereli
GTATCACAAGAATGGAAAAACAAACACCACATGTACTCACCATTAAATTGGAACTAATCGATCAACACTTATGTGCACATATGGAAATAACATTCATTGAAAATCAAGCAGGTGGCAGGGGACGAGGGAATGGGTAAATTCACACCTAACAGGTACAACGCACGCTATCTGGGTGATGGGCACACATAACTTTAACCCAAGTGATACAAAAGCAAGTTATGTAACCAAAACGTTTGTACACCCATAATACTCTGAAAAAAAAAAGTTGGTAAAATTACATAATACTTTTTCATTTCCTCCAACTCAGCAATATGTAATTTATCTTGTCCTATTTATTGTTAATTTAATTAAGATTGTTTTCCAGTTTTCTTGTTCTTATCAGATGCTAATCTGCCTGGTCTGTGAATATCTATATTAATACTTATTTTTGCATTAGTATCTAATAATATCTCTTCTCATTGATTTTTCTATAGTTCCTGTACAGAATGGCTTCTGATCTTTTCTTCTCTGAAATTAAAGCTTAATTATTGTAAATAGGTGAAAGAATCTGACTACTTCATTGAGGTTTCTGTTGTAGTCATTCCTAAACATTTAAACATTAAAATATGTATTAGTGTACTTCTAATAAGGTAAAATTATATTGACTTTTGAAAAAAATAGGTACATAAGCATGTTGTTTTTTCTGTGAATTCAATTTCAGGATAGTACAGTGGTCATTATTAAACATGTTATGAAAAGAGGGCACTGGATTTGAATGGATTGAGATCCACTGACTCTGGGTTTTAGTGAAAGTTAAATAATATGGTATACATAAAGTGTTTAAGAAAATAATTGACTTATAACATGTGCTCCACAAATATGAAATCTCATACAATGAGGGGAATGATCACTTATGATTCCAGTGGAAGTGATCTCAAAAACTGCACAAATTAAATTGCATGTCAAATAAAAGGTAAACTGTGATTATTTTTGGCAGGAATGGACAGAAAGCTTACTTGATGAGAAAATGTTTGAGCAAAAATGTAAGGATGTAAAAACACATGACACAGTGTGTTCAATTTTTCTCCATGAAGAGGCTGAGAGTGACCTAGTGTTTGAAGCTTTTCTTGGTAAATGTCTAGATGTGAAAAACCATAAAAAATTAGGCCAATCATCCCAAGGAAGTATCAAGAGAAAAGATAAGATAGAGGGGAGAGTTTAAGTGTCAAAATATTGGATAAAAATAAAAAAATTTATCAAGAGAAAGATTTAAAGTGTAGATGAGAAACAAAGCTATAGGAATACTTTCCTTGAAAGAGGGTATACCTAAGTATGTTTTATCCAGAAAGAATTGGTTGCTTAACCATGGACAAAGGGATGACAGCAAGGCTTAAAAAGTTTGAAAGGCAATGAATGAGTAGCATGGGGGTAAAGAGAAAGATAGTTCTACAAAGACCTCTAGAGCTATTTGTAGAATATAGACCACTGATTCTAAGAAGTGTACAAGGACACTTGGATAAATTACAATATTCTTAACAGGTTAAAATCCTGAATCGCCCATTCTTCTTTAACAATTTTTGACCTGAAATTCCAGGTGAAAAAAGAAAGCTAAAAAGTGAGATCAGTGGCTAGGCCAATAGATTTTTTTAAAAAATGAACTTGCATGTGGTTTGCCCAAGTTTATTTATGTCAGTTCACAAATGAATCATAGGTTAAAAGAAGTCATAAACACTAGAGGAGGCTTCTCCTATGCTATCTTCTTTAGGAAAGATGTGGATCAAGAGTTCCCTAAAGGAGAAAAAAAAGGTAGAGCTTTGCATTTCCAAAGCTATACTTGATTGACTAATGCTGTCCTGTTAGTGAGAGGGATGATAAGGATGAAAGTCATCATGGCACCAGCTTAGAGAATTAATTCAAAAGTCTGAAATATGTTCTGATCTCCTTAGAGATGATCTACATATATAATGTGTGTATACATATATGTGTATGCATAGAGAAATTTGTATTAATAGTATGATCTCTAAATGTGATTTGCCAGTTGATTGCATGTAGGCGAAAAGTGTGTATTTCCATAACTAACACTCCAATAACTTTAAACAATCCTCGCTGTTTCTAACTTCTGTAATACCAATAATATTGCAATAGTGTG
>NW_012150441.1:530425-531662 GCF_000956105.1 Propithecus coquereli
TTTGGACTGTTGTGCTGTTTAAACTAGTATGTTTCCTATGTGCTTCAAACAGTTTATGTAAATATTTTTGAACTTGAAACTTTACGAGTCCTAATTTACACTGGTGACAAACAGGATGTATGTTTTTTTTTTTTTTTTGGCTAAAAGTTGAAGATATTTTATTTTTCCTTATTACCATGGTTACCAACCTTTAACACCAGGAACATTTGTATATGATATCTTATCCAGAAGTAAAAATAAATTTATATCCTGTCAAGTAGAACTGATTTAACTACCATAAAAGTGTTCCATTGAACTAACACTGTCTCTACTTGAGCCACTGAGATCCTATTTGGCCTACGAGGCAGAACAGCAACAGCAATTAGGTATCTAAGAAATCTAATGCCAAGTAGCCCCAGTAGCTGCAAGACGACAGATAACCTCCCACCAGGGCATTCATTAGCTACTACACTAAGTGCCAAGCCAGAAGGGAGAGAGCTGATGACTAAATGATTCTCCGTCATTTTTAGTCTGCCAATTACTACATGCACAAAAGCAAAATAAATAATGTATTTGGTTTTTGGCAAGTGAGTCACTACTTTAAAAAGTCCTCCTTAAGTTGTAGGAAATATGTGTACTTTGGCAGCAATAATCTTTGCGTTACACTGCCTTGAAACCAGCTGTGTTTGAGTGAGATCTGGAAATCCCATTCAAAGGAGCACTTGACTGAATACACTTTTCACTCAGATGAACCATTAGCACTAATGAAAACCTATAAATCTGTGCATTTCAAATGAAATTACCACAAATGCTTAGCCACTGGACTTGACAGGATATGCTTTGTGGGATCTATGATGGGAACTTAAGTTTGGGAAAAATCGTAAAAAGAAAGTGTTAGTCATCATGCCCACAATTGTAGATTGGACTTAATGTTAGTGTCCTTAGAGGGATGATATTTATTTGGTCAAATGCTGGCAAGAAAAGCATGATTCTATTTAATATGTCCCAACCCACACTGGAGACTAAACTAAGCTACAGTTACCACAGGAACCTCAGGGGAAAATCTGTGGCAGTGTTCTTGCCAATGTCAGAGTGAAACCAGGTCTACTGGATGAAGATCATTTGTCTATCTTGGTAGGGACAAGAGAAGGCTCTGCCTCTATTCCTTAGCCATGGATTAATTCTCTCCCACCATCAGCATTAAAAAAAAAAGAAACTCCTGGAGGCAATTTCTTTAAAACATAAATTTATACAGCTT
>NW_012150441.1:535760-548792 GCF_000956105.1 Propithecus coquereli
ATACTTTACTACATATATGGTCTCATAAACAATATATGTTTTTCTGCTGGCTTTTAATCAATCAGTACTTGTTATCATACTGAATTTATCATTTTAAACATGCTTTTATCCATTTAAAATTATGTTTGTGAGATACGTCACCTTTATTCACGGGATTCTAGTTCATTCTTCATCACCAAAGAAGAAAGAAAGAAAAGTGATTAAGATTAAAGACTGGAGCCAAACTAGATTAAAATCCTAGCTTTGATTCTTATTAGTTGTATGTTACCTTGGATAAGGTACTTAACCTCACTGTATCTGATTTTCCTTACCATAAAATTGAAATATTTAATAGTCTGTACTTGACAAGGTTGTGATAAGTTTAAATCAGTTGATATTTGCAAATCACCTAGAATAGCACCAAGAATGGCAGGCAGTAATTTAGAAGAATTTGTGAAAGACATGACCTGTATCATATTCCATTTTAAGAAATGTATCTATCATATTTTGTTAAATATTCATATATTTCTAAGTTTTTTACCATCACACACTGTGCAGTACTCTATTGCTTAGAGTACATTTCTGAGCATGTGTCTGTGTGCATTTGCATTTCTCTTTCTCTAAGGTATGTGTGATGTGGAATTGCTGGGTCACAGAAGATGCAGATGCTCATCTTCTTTAGATATTGCCATTGCACTCTCCATGGCTGTTTTCAGGCTTACAGTAGAAAAATGTCTTCTACTATTGGACAAAATTTAAATTTTAATGAAATCAAATGCATTGTTCTTTTCCCTTAAAATTTATTTCCTTTAGAGTTGTTTCATTAATAAATTATTGCATATACTAGAGTTATAAAGATAGGAGGTAGGAGTCTATTGTCTTTCAGATATGGATAACTTATCTACATTATTTATTGAAAAGATTATAAAATAGTTTGATTTTTGTGTCTAACCTCTCCTCTATTTGCTACATATTATTATCACTATTATAAATATATTTTTAAAATCAGAACAGATACTAAAAATATTTCAATTGAAACAACAAAATAGTCAATCTTTGGACATCTCATTGATCCCATTGCTTTGACGGTAAGGGGACAGAAGAGAGAAAAACTAATGTAAGTTGAGCCAGGTTCTAGGCTCCTAGTTTGGCTTTTTCAAAAACAGAAGAAACTCTCTTAACTGATTTCCGTGGAACTAAACATTAGAAGTTCACATCACTCACCATTTCTTATGTCAATCATATTAATCTATTTCCAGGGTGTTTGGAATACTATACATTTGTTTTAACTAATTTTCAATTAACCAATTAACTATCTGTCCCAATAATGTCAGATAAAAGACTTTCTACTGTACATTGCATCATTTAATCCTTTTAAGATTCCTGTGAGGGATTGCTGGATCAAATGGTAGTTTTACTTTTAGTTCTTTAAGGGATCTCCATACTACTTTCCATAGAGGCACTAGTTTGCAGTCCCACCCGCAGTGTATAAGTGCTCCCTTCTCTCTGCATCCACGCCAGCATCTATCGTTTTGGGACTTTTGGATAAAAGCCATTCTCACTGGGGGTTAGGTGATACCTCATTGTGGTTTTGATTTGCATTTCCCTGATGATTAAAGACCTTGAGCATTTTTTCATATGTTTGTTGGCAATTAATCTGTCTTCTTTTGAAAAGCTTCTGTTCATGTCTTTTGCCCACTTTTTAATCAGGTTGATTTTTTTCTTCCTGATTTTCCTGAGTTCTTTGTAGATTCTGCTTATCAGTCCTTTATCAGATGTATAGCTTGTGAATATTTTCTCCCATTCTATTGGTTGTCTATTCACTCTGTTAATTGTTTCCTTGGCTGTGCAGACACCTTTTAGCTTAATCAAGTCCCATTTGTTAATTTTTGTTGTTGCCGTAATTGCCTTTGTAGTCTTAGTCATAAATTCTTTTCCTGATATCTAAGAAGAGTTTTCCAATATTTTATTTTAGAATTCTTATGTTTTCATGTCTTGAGTCTGTTATCTGTCTTGAATTAATTTTTGTGAGTGGCGAGAGATTTGGATCCTGCTTTAATCTTCTACATGTGGCTATCCAATCTTCCCAGCACTATTACTGAATAGGGATTCTTTTCCTCAGCGTGTATTGTTGTCTGCTTTGTCAAAGATCAGATGGTGAAATGTGGATGGTTTCATATGTGGGTTCTCTGTTCTGTTGCATTGATCTATGTCTCTATTTCTGTGCCAGTACCATGCCATTTTAGTTACCATAGCCTTGTAATATAGCTTAAAATCTGATAAAGTCATGCCTCCAGATTTGTTTGCTTAAGCTTGCTTTGGCTATTTGTGTTCTTTTCTGGTTCTAAACAAAGTGTAGAATTATTTTTCATAGATCTATAAAAAATGACATTGGTATTTTGATGGAGATTCCATCGACTCTGTAAATAACTTTGGGCAGTATGGACATTTTAACAATGTTGATTCTGTTGATCCATGAGCATGATATGCTTTTTCATTTGTTTACATTATCTGCAATTTCCTTCCTCAGTGATTTGTTGTTCTTTTTGTAGAGACCTTTACCCAAAGGAAAAGAAGTAATTTTATCAAAAAGCCACTTGTACTAGAATGTTTAGTGCAGCACAATTCACAATTGCAAAGATGTGGAATCAATCTAAGTGCCCATCAGTTCATAAATGGATTAAGAAAATATAGTATATGTATGCCATGGAGTACGACTCAGCCATAAAAAATGAATTAATACCTTTTGCAACAATCTGGGTGGAACTTGAGACCATTCTTTTAAATGAAGTATTACAACAATGGAAAAACAAACACCATAGTTGCTCATTATTAAGTTGTAAATAACCGATCAGCACTCACATACATAGATCGAAGTAAAACTCAGCAGAAATCAAGCACATGGGATGGAGCAGGAGGGAATGGGTGAAATCATACTTAACGGGTACAATATACACTATCTGGTTGATGGGCACACTTACAACTTGGACTCAAGCACTACAAAAGCAATCCATGTAACCAAAACATTTGTACCCCCTTAATATGCTGCAATTAAAAATAAATAAATATGTGTGCTTAAGTGTTGATCAGTTAATACCAATTTCATGGTAAGTACATGTGGTGCTTGTTTTTCGATTCTTGTGATACTTCAGTTAGTAGAATGGGCTCCCGCTCTATCCAGGATAATACAAGAGGTGCTAGATCACCATCATTTTTGTAGGGTGGGGCAAAGGCAATATATGTAACCTAAACATTTTTATCCCCATAATATGCTGAAATAAAAAATAAAAAGTAATTAAAAATAATAAATAAATACATACATAAATAAATAAATAGTTTGACCAAAAAAAAAAAAAAAACAGATTCCTGTGAGATAGTTATAATTTCACCATTTTTTATAGGAAACTAAGCAAGAGAAGTTATGATTCTGCACATGTTAAACAGTGATAATATTGAGATTTTAGCTCAGGTCATAGTGAGTCCAATGCTAATATTTCTTTATTAATTATCTTTATTTATATTTCTTTCTGGGTATGGCTTAATATTGAAATCAGCATATCTTTGGATTCACTCACAACAACTTTTCATTGTGTTGAGAAACACGATGATTAAAATCACTAACTCTAAGCAAATTTATATATTCTACTCTCCTTTTAAGTGAACTTCAGAGTCAACCTCTAAATTCTATGGCTTACCTGAGAATGTAAATGACTAGTGCCATAGATAAAAGGAATAGGGCTCTGACAGAACTATTCCTATCCTGGACTTAACTATGAATATTTTTGTACAAAAAAAATCTATTTTTCCCAAAATGTAAGATATATTGAAAGGAAGACATTAGGAGACTATTAAAAATAAAAGCTAAACCATTATTTATTTTAATTTTCTTGAAAAAATTGACTGTGGTTGATGTTTAGACATATCTCTAGAAAGATTTAGAGTACTGTTTTTACAGTCTAATAACTTCCAGCATTGATAAAACCAAATAATCCAAACACTCAATACTATTTCTGAAAGCTGAAATACAGATTTCACAATAATCAACCACATTTTGAGTCATGCTTAAATGAGTGAAACAATACAAATGTATCCTTTCCAATGTGGAAATCCTTTCAATCACCAGGCTCATTATTGTTTGTAGTTCCTAATTTGCTTGTGCAATCCTCCCTCCATTTTTGTTTCAGGGCATGTCTAATTATGGGGCTTTTCATGCTGCTATTATGGGTTTCCTAGCTATGGATGCAGATGTCACATCAATTGCAACCGTATTTCATAGGTTATATGGACAGTCCGCCATCTACAATTGGACTACTGTTCACCATGCATGAAGTACTGTACCCTCCTTTTTAAATCCGATTTCATAACAAAGTCAAACATAGCCTGCTATGCTGTAAGGAGCACAGGTCTTGAGGCATGAGGAAGGATTTCACTCTGAATCTGCATTGCTACTAACTTAGTGTTGCTATTTTCTGAATATAAGAACACTTGAATGTCATAGAGAAAGTCTAAGCTATAAAAGACACCAGCTCTTCCCCTGCAACAGCAGCATTACTTTAAAGTGTTTATGTAATGAAAATCTTCCTTAAATAAATTCCAGTCCTTTCTTCTTCACAGGATCTTTACAAAGTTCTTCCTATTAATTTAATCCTATTTTCAGAGGACCTATCTTTGTACTGTTCATTTCTTTTTCATTCTATCACTCATAAAATTTTGCAAGTTGGCTGTGAAAAATCAACTTCCTCTTGCAGGTTAGCTAGTTGATAATTTTTTAAAAGGCCATAGGAATCAATATAGTACGGTGGATGTGTGTGTTTATATATATAGGCCCTCAAGTCAAATTCCTGCATTCAAATACTGACTTTTTACTGAATGGGCAACGGTGGGTAAGTCTCTTACCTTCACTGTAACCATTTCCTCATTTATCAAATGTATAACATTAAGACAGATTTTGCAACTTAGGTAAAAATTAAATGAGCTAATACATAAAAAATTCTTACCATAGCAGCAAGCACACATAAACTTAGCAAATGTGAGCTCTAATGATTTTGACCACGTCAGTTTTAATGAAGTACATATACACATGCAGGATCCGTAAGTTTTGACTAATTCTTTCTCTCTGTAAATGCAACTTTTTTTTCAAATTTATTTCTTCTCTATTTACATTTTATCATTTTTGTTGTTCAAAATTAAATACAATTCTTCCATCCCCACCCATGTTTGTTGGATTATTCTATCCATAAATGGATCTATTTGTCCAAACTTTTAATCACGTGACAAGAATCTTGTTTTTTACTGCCCAGAATAAGGAGGATAGATGGAATAAATAGGTTTGGCCTAGAGGAGGAAACACAATTGACAAATTGGACCAAGTACAGGATCATAAGAAGGGATGGGGCCTATGACGAGCATGATTGTCCTCATTGCTCCCTTAAAAAAATCAATATTGAAATATTTTTTAGATTGCTAGATAAAACACATTTGAATGCTTATTTAACTTCAAGCCACTAAATTTTCAAGCCCATCTCATGTATTATGTCCAGAAATTACCTCAAAACTTTAAGATTTAGCAGCTTTAACAGAAGCAAAGAACAAATACTTACTGAGTACATATATTGTGCCAGTTCCTTATCTAAGCATTTCCAAATAATTAGAAAATATATACAGAGAGAAAACAGACAAATAAAGGAGTACAACTGGCATTCTCTGAGGTACTGTTGTGTGACTATGGCCAAAAAGATCAGATCATCATCCACAAAAGCAGGCAAGACACAGATTAATATAATTTTCTTCAAAGAAAATTAAAGGTGATACTGAAGCCTCATTCTGTTAGGCTACCAAGAAATTTAGGCTCACCCATGCATCTATAGTAAGGTCTTCATCCCAGGAACATGTACAGATATATAAGAGGTCTAGTCATGCAAAAAAAGGAAAAGAATAAATAAATAAATAAATAAATAAAAGAAACCTAGAAAATGTCTTTTAGTTTGGTTAGGTAGTCCTATGCAGGCAGATGGCTCTGCTGCTTGTAAGTGGAGGCTGGGAGACCTGGAAATAGGTTTCAGTGTCTTTAGGTGGGCAATGTAGACATATCTTCTCGAGGCTTTCTATTTTCCCTGAGTGTAGGTAAGAATTCACATCAATCTCAGAAACTCACAGTCCAGCTTCTTTGCCTATTTAGGAAGTCTTTTTCTTTTTTTGCTATTTTTGCTTACTTCTCTTTGCTTTTTTACTATAGCCTTTTAAATGAATTTGACTTTACAAAAACTAAAGGCAAAAGGAAAACTAATGTCTTGAGATGACTTCCTAGCCTGAAAAATTCCTGTTAGGTAAGAAAACACAGATCCTTCGATGACAGCATAGAAAACAAGAGGGAAAAAATCCAGAGCATAAAATGTAAATAGCAGTTTATTTTAAGTCTTCAACTGTAATAAAGACAAAATAGCAATTAATATCTCAATACATTTTACTGACATATGCGAGGTGTTCTATGTGTATTAACTCATCTGATTTGCATAACAATTCAATTTTAAGTAAAGAAAGCTTGGCCTCAGATTATCTAAAGCCCAAAAATATAATATAAAGAAGGGAACAAGATGAGGTCAAAACCTGGTGTATCTACCTGCATAAGTCACATTCCTTTTACTAGACCAGTCTGGTAGCAGATCTGAAGATTCTTTGAGAGAAAATGGTGCTATCCTGGTCTGGAGAACCGCCTTTGGGGGCCATGCAGTGAAGAGCTATATCCTAAATCACACCACTCAGCTGCCTGCTGAGGCACCAGATGTTGCAAATCACTAGACTCCTCTTGCTCTGGATACTACCTTGCATCTTGCAACTGTTGCACTACAAAAATGAGAATTCACCATGGACCTTAGATTTGGGGGCTGGGTACTTTTAATGGGTGGAACCAGTCTCCTGCCTGAACTGACAGGAGGGCTGAGAAAGCCATTTGTCTGTCCTTTCAGTTTCAATAACTGAAGGCAGCTTTGCTAACTAACAAAATTCATAAAGTGGAGAGATCTTCAAATATTGGAAGAAGTTCTGATTCAGGTTGGCTGAAATGAAAGATAAGTGGCCTGGATATTGAATGAAATGCAACTTAGATACTGGCACCTTAATAAAAACAAGAATTTCATTTGGTGAAAAGGTTTGAAATGGAAATGGATTGGTCCTCTTCAGAGTGACAGCTAACATAGTGCCTTTTGGGGAAATCATTCCTAAATGCATTGGGCTGCTTCTTGCTTGCAAAACAGAAATTACTGACTATTGGTTAAGTCATGTGAATTAATTTTCAGCTTCATTTATTCTCTGGCTAAGCATGAAGGCAATTTCAAAGGAGAAAAATATCCCCAGTGTGTGTTGCCACAAATCTTTTGAGAGATGAAAAATATTAGCAACTAGTATAATTTAATTCCAGATTCAAACAGCTATCACTGTTGTAGTTAACAGTTCTGGATATATACTTTGCAGATTCATAGAAGAAGACTACTGGTTAATCTTAGATTCCAATTATTTCTTTTAGTATCTAATTTGCTTATAATTGCTCCAGCATAAGATAATACATTTAAGCATTGAATCCACCCTCTATAAACCTTATCACCAGGGATTAGTTGGAGGATTTAATTAATTCTCTTTTCTAATTAATTGTCTCCCCTTCACTGTAAGCAGAATAATTCTTTGTTGACTGTTGGTTACTGTTGTTGTTTTTTATGACTACACTGGATTAAGTGATAGTTTCTTTAATTACTTAATTTCACCAAATAGAATGATTCTTATGAAGATTACACAATGTCTAAAAACTGTGATGAAGCAGGTATATTTATTTCAGATACTGATAATGGGTGAAAAAGTGAATAACAGTGACAACCTTTGCATATTTCATGTATGCTTCTAGTAATGAACTAAATTAGCTTACGTTCGTTTCTGAGTGATTGCATGGCAGTAAATTGAAGATTAAAAAAATGAATCTAAAATAAAGGTGATATTTACCGTTTGCAGTCAAAGCCATAATCCCCTGGGTAGGATAGTGCTGCTTTATAATCTCAATTTTGGTTATCATTTAAATTAGATGACTAATTGCTTTAATTTTAACCTCAAAGAACAATCTTTCATTGGACTGGCAGAACACTTTACTTGAATTTTTTTTCTTTACAATGTACTCTGCAGGAGAGAGATGTTAAAAATTAGAAAAAAGAATTGAAAAACATTTTAATGAATTAAAATTAAATAAAAAAAGAAATAGAACTCTTTAAGTCATTTGATCTATACCTCTAAGTTTGTGTCTATATTATTTTTCTTTTCTTTTTTTTTTTCCTTAGGAAGACTAAAAATTGTTTTCACAGTCATTTTTAATTATTAGAGCATTAGAACTCTTGGACAATCTGAGACATAATTGTAGTATCTCTCTAAATTGATGTATGGCCTTGAGAAAGAAATTTAACCATTATAGTTATTGGACATTATAAAATTATATTCTGGTGTGTACTGAGTGAGGGATGACTGATCACAGCAGGACAGTCCTTTTAGGCAAGTTTTCTTATTTATTTTCTGAAGGGATATATTACACAGCACATCCTGGGTCCCTGTGGTCAGAGGCCCTGATTAAAAATAGGATATCAAGGCCAGGCACGGCAGCTCAAGCCTGTAATCCTAGCACTCTGGGAGGCCGAGGCAGGAGGATTGCTTGAGCTCAGGAGTTCAAGACCAGCCTGAGCAAGAGCAAGACCCCGTCTCTACTGAAAATAGAAAGAAATTAGCTGGACAACTAAAAATGTATAGAAAAAATTAGCCGGGCATGGCGGCGCATGCCTGTAGTCCCAGCTACTCGGGAGGCCGAGGCAGGAGGGTCACTTGAGCCCAGGAGTTTGAGGTTGCTGTGAGCTAGGCTGACGCCACGGCATTCACTCTAGCCCGGGAAACAAAGCGAGATTCTGTCTGAAAAAAAATAAAAAATAGAATATCAAAACAATGAGTAAAATATAAACCACTGAAGTTCTCTTATACATGTCAGTAATAGGCCAAAGGGAAACACCTGCTTCATAGATACAAATAGAGAAGTTACCGTTGTTTCAGAGGCCAGGCAAGACTCTCTCTTCACGCTGCATCAGAGCAGAAAGAGTTATTTCATATAAAAATGCTTCAAGTAGCCTAAGTGTACACTGTCATTATAAAAAATAAAATAAAAAACAGCCTTTATTTATTTCCTTATTCATTTCACAAATATTAATTGAAGATCTATATTCCAGGCTCTGTGATGGATAAAAGGGATAAAAAGATGAGCAAAAACACACCTAGAATCTGAAAACTAAACTTAACCTTCTTTAGCATACAATGTCCTATCTGTAAAGTTAAATAGGTGAGTAACTGGTAATAATTTCAGATTGTCGACAGCTCAAAATCCTCTGCATCTGAGCCTGAGGAGAACAGAAGTGAAAGAAAAAAGAAACATACAATTGTGAGAGGTTTAAGAGAGAAAGTTAATCCAAGATCTGTTTCCTAGTGGTGTCCTGAGAGTAAGGCATGAAAGAATGATCTGTTCTCCTTAATTTACTCAATGTAATGCTAAACTATAAAGTATTTTTGTAAGAAATCTGTACTTTGGCATTGAGTCTAACATCCAGATGTGTATTTCATTATGTTTATTCACTGTATTTGTATAGGCAACAAAATTTCACCAAATGTTATAGCTTTGTAATAAAAATTAGCATAGTTGTAGTTTACTATTGAAATCATAAGATAAATTTTAAATATGACTGACAAATATATATACGCATAGAGAAGGGAAGTAAATATTCATAAAATGATGCCAAATAATATTTACTCCTTAAATATAATTCACATGAAACAGCATGTTTACCTCTCTGGTATTATAAGGAGTTTATATGCTTAACAGTTTTTCTAGGTTTAAGGTATGTACAAAACTATGTAGATATCTTTGTGGTCATGTATCAAAAGGATGGAAAGAGCTAAGAAAGAAATATTTCTTTCCTTCTCTGCCAAAGAAAATAATAGCACTGCAAAAAGAAAATGATTTTTATAAGCTTACCTGTGTGAAGTAAAAATATTTTCACAATGATGACTCTTGTCTGGTTTCTCTTTTGGAGACTCTCACTCTTGAAACTAGATACAGCTGTTAGAAAAGATAAAAAAAATTCTGAAAGTATGGATGAATGACTTAGTGATAATTTTCCTTGGGTCCATTTTTCTAGGCTTATTTTCAGGGACATGCAAAGTCCCCAAAAGACCTGTTTCTGTATATGTTGCCATGGCTGACATGGACTAGGCAAAAGAAATCCTTGTGCCCCAGATATGTTCTATACTTCTTCACAAAAGCCAGGCATTCCATACAGATTTAGGGAAAGCACTAAATCCTCAGGTAGACTAGCTGCTCTTTTCAAGGATACAAAGGGAGAAGTATCAGTAGATATCTCTAAAGATATAATTCAGAGACTTTATCCTAGCTTACCACTTACTGCAATATTGTCCTTAGGCTTTTTCTTCTGATATTTGTGTGATACAAGCAACTTCTTCTCATCAGACAGAGTGTAGGTTAAGTCATGGTAATTAAGTGGTAAACAGTCCACTTACAAAATGTCTCTGCTCCTATGGAATTTAGAGACTAGTGGGATAGTATCACAATTCTTTAGATCTTCATTGATTAGAAAATGGTATGTAGAAAAAGAAATAGAACAAATTTACACCATCTGTCTTTTTGTTTATAGTTCCTGACTCTACCCTAATAGGTAATACATGATCTCCAATAGTGGGAACCACTAAACTACAATTATCTTCATTAGGTTTTGTTCACACCAGTGAATCATGATCATAAGAATTAACCCTATCAATAAAGATATCCAATAGAATGGAAATGTAGCCACATGACAGCAGAGTCTCATTATGATGCATAATTATTCTGAAAGAAACAGCTGAGGACCTTGGAACACATGTTCTCTGTCACAGTGAGATGTTACTCTGATGACATGAAACACTGTTTGACTCATGGTCTATATTGTGGAAATAGCACCCAAATTTACTTAGGACTCTTCATGTGATTGTCATCGTTAGCTTAATGAAACTCGACCCATCAAAGCAATTCTCCTCATGTGCAAGAGAAAACCAATTTAACTCTCTGGCAGTTCCACTGGGTTTTGCATTAATTAGTCAATATCCATATAATTACATATTCCGTAATTGATTCTGACAAAACATTCACACAGGTGCAGACAGAATATTGTCTTATTGAACTTCAAAAATAATTAGACATATCGTCAAAAAAAGACCTCTTGCAATCCAATCACCTGTTTCCATGAAAGTTATTGCAATGTCGTATTGACCATCCCAAACTCCTGGCAAAATTATACTACTGAGAATCAAGTTCATTCAAATTTACACTTTTAACTGTAAGTCTTCCAGACAAAAACACTTGATATTTTTACATGATCGGAATGTCTGTGAACCACAGTCTATGTATGTAGTCATATATGCAACCCTACACCTATGTAACAGCTAGCAGTCCAGAGTAAAGCATATGTTGTTCATTATTTATATATCTGTTTTTCCAGTTCTGAGAAGCACTGAGTTTGATGATGGAGAGTGAGGACTCTGCTGCATGTGTTTGTGCATATGGAAAGCTTGAGCAAAGTGTGAATCAAATAATATTAATATTTTGACAAAGCAGAGTGAGAGTATTGGACTCACTGATCATCCTATAAAGAAAAGCAGATTAGAGAAGTAAAGAGCTTGAATGCAAGCCAAGGGGGGATTCCAGTAGAAGTTATGCCATTAATGAACTATGTAAATTAAAGAAAGTCACTTTATTCCTCTGGTCCCTGTTCTTACATACGGAAATTTAAAAAGCTGGATTAAAAGTTTTCTGTAGTCTGTAAAAAATTGTACCACTTTACCTTTCTGTGAATAAATCATATCAAATGCATCAAACAAGAACGCTCCGGTCACCACAGTTACTAAACATCAATCCGGAGATTTTAACTGGAATGATCACACAAGGGATGACATGAATATCAAACAGGAGGAAAACAAAATAAATATCACTGGAAGAAATAAAAAGCAAAAAACAAGATCTATATATGATAAGTCTATAAGGTAAACAAACAAGGTTTTCATATTAGCAATAACAAATTTAAAATAAAATAATAAATCTTTTCTATGACAGAATATATAAAATGAAAGAATAAATTTAACAAGAACTGTGAAAACCTTTATGAATAAAGTTATAAAACACTACAGAAAGTTATAAGAATACCAAAATAAATGCAAAGTCACATATCATTTGCAGGTGGAAAAACCCTAAACTGCAAAGATATCCATTCCCTTGAGAATAATCTATGCATTTAATACAATCTCATATAAAACTAACAGAAATCCAAGAACATTTTTAGAAGAATAATAAGGCAAGATAAGCCATGCTAGGTACCAATAAGTACTCTACGATAATGAAATGGTGGGCTCCAGCTAAGGAATGCACAGAAAGTTCAAGAAAACAGAAGAGTCCAAAAATAAGCCTTAGACTAACATCTAGAATTCTTAAAAACTTGATTCTGACAATTTTTTGCCAGTTTCCCATTTCTTTTATGGAAGAGACAATTTTTGGAGTTCCTTACTCCACATTTTCATGGATCTAACTCTTTCAATGCAATTTAAAATCAATTTTATAAATGTGGATGTTATTTATGGAAGTCAACAGAGTAATGATTTAAAAGTTCTAAATACCACGTATACTTTAAAATGTACTTCCACATTTAGTTAAAACTTGGGTATCTTTTTACCCAAATGTTTCTAGATTTCTTGTAGTTTTCTACATTTCCACTTTAACTTCTCTGGCTCAGTGTCCTTATAAAATATTCACAAGAATATTATTCTATATACTTTAAATTGCTTCTTTGAAGGCTTAATATGATACTGGATATGAAAATCATTGGAAAATGTACTTTAAAATGTAAGACTTCAAAGTCCTTTCTGCTGTACACAGTGTTAAATATCAAATAGCACTTTTTTCAAGTGAAGGACCATGATGTCCAAATCTCAAGCAAAAAT
>NW_012150441.1:550407-556155 GCF_000956105.1 Propithecus coquereli
AAAGTATTTTATTTAACATTACCTTATTAGCTAAGGTCACTTCCAGGTTTATGCTCTATGAAATTAAGCTGCAAGCATGATGACTACAATTAACTAAGATATTTAATGTAAAATATTTGAGAAACTTGGGGGAAAAATATCTGCTTGTAGAATTCATCTTCTTTCAAGGCAGTAGGACTTCAATCATACCAAACATAACTTCTTTTTAAACTGAGCAATACATTCTTTCTACAGAGCCACAAGCAGAACTTTAACAGATAACTGAGTAGATATATACTATTTCAGAAATTGATTTGACTAAAAATATATAGCTCAATTATGTTTTGGCATGTATATTTCTTTTGGGTTACATGATGTAGATCTCCAAGAAGATGCCTGTATTAATAGCTTCAGTTGTCTACACAAGACTTCAGGGTAGTATCCTTTCATTCAGGCTGTAGGCAGACCTAACGGGGCATCCTTTTCCCCAAGGGCCAAACGCTGTGGTGTGTTGAGGGTGACACATACTGGCAGAGGAGAACTGATTGTGCCCACCTTTTCCCAACTCCAGGTCCAGTAGCATCACATATAGCTCAAAATCAGCCATGGTGGGAGTACTTACATTATGGAAGTCAGTAAACACTACTAATATGGGCTGCTTTAGAGGAGAGAGAGGGCTCCTTGACAGTTCTACAAGTTTACCAGCATACCACTAGTCAAACCTCTGTAAACTTTGGGTGGAAGGAAAGGTGAAGTGACACCAATGGTAAACATATTGACCAAGAATGAAACCCAGTTTTTCCTGCCTTCAAAACTGATTGAAAATCACTGAAGAGTCTCGCAGTGAAGTGATTCTCTGACAAGCTCTCAAAAAGAAGCATTCTTTGATTTACCTCTGAAACTAAGTGACAAAGAATCCTTTTCTTACAAATCTCTCTGTACTTCTTTTTTATTTTTAATCATTATGGATATGTAATAATTATAGGTCTTTATAGGGTACATGTGACGTTTTGATAAGGCATACAATGTGAAGTAATCAAATCAGGGTAATTGGGGTATCCATCACCTCAAGCATTTATTATTTCTTTGTGTCAGGAACATTCCAACTCCACTCTTTTAGTTATTTTAGAGTACAGTATAGACAGAATTCTGAGCAAAAGACAGATTAAACACCGAGGTCCATTAGATATTGTTGGTCTTGAGGAATCTTAATCAGTGAGAGGTGCTGAGGAGAATAAAAGAAACTGACAATTCCTTCCTTTTTTACCACTGCCCTCCCACTCGGTGAGGAACTCAGGCTAACTCAACAGTTTTTGTGCCTCTTTGAGTTTGTCCTAAGCATGTGGATGTTGGGATAAGATGAAGAGAGAATAGAAGAGACAAAAATTAGTTGATTTAAATTAATTATTAATTGATTGTTAATAATCTAATAAGCTATTTAATTTTTGCAGGACTTTTCAACTTGCCATATGGTTTATCATTTCAGCAACTACAATTCCAATATTTTTTATTTTATGAATATAGGATTAGATTTGCTAAAACAGGCTGTACCCTCCAAACATGTGAATGAGAACATTTTTTTAATATATAGAGGACTGCAGAAACATTTTATCTCCATGGTGCTGATATACACTGGAAGGGTTGATCACTACTTTAATGTATTCATTAGAGAAAAGTAAAAGTAGAATAAAATAACAAAATGACTAGATAATAGCTTTTGTATCTATTTCATTTTCAAATTTTCATTTTTCCCACAAATTGACTCAGGGTCACATAAAATTTAATCCAGAAAATTATAGTTGTGATTATATAAGCATAAAATAGATTTTTAAAATCTTTTTTCCTTTACTTGTCATCTATATCTGGTGGCCAAATGAAAAATACAGTCATTTCACGCCCTCTTAAGAAAGGTGGGGGAAATTAAACTTTACAATGTCAGAGCAGGTAAGAAATTTCAGAGCTAAAGGCCCTTCATTGAAAAAAACCCTCTATCTGGTTGCCTGGTGCTTACATTTGAAGAATGTGAGAAGGTTGTGAAATGGAATTAGGTAAGAAATTAGCAACCTAAGATATTGCAAGATGAGGAAGGAATGAGTCAATTAATAACCTTTTCTGTTAACAATCTTTATGCTAACCGTATTTGATGACTCAAAATGAAAGAAATGTTAAAAAGTTGGTGAATAAGAACTTACTATAGTGAGCAAAAAAATGTTCCAAACACCTGCACCCTAGGAAACGTCATTGAAAGTGTCATTACATTAAATGTCTGATCCAGAACTCAAATTTGATAGGTCTTGAACAATATAATATACTATTTTATACAGCTATTTCTTCTGTTAAAATGTTAAGAGATGTAATTTATTAGATTTCTTAAAGCCATCTGACTGTACGCATAATTCCAAAATGGATGTATGTCACACTGAGATCTCTTTGCTCACAGCAACTCTTAGCTTCTGCCTTCCAATGTTGGAAATCAATTCTTATAAATTTTGCTGAGATCTGAATTTCAAAAAATTTGAGACTTTTAGAAGAACTGAATAAAGAGAAAAAATGCTTGCGTATGCAGGTGAAACTCAAGGGAGCTAAGCAGGAAATGCCCTGTTTCCTGAAAGGTTCCGAGAATTCTGTGAGGAGTGTACAGAGACACTATGGAGAAAGAGTTCAGGTGACTTTGAGAAAAACAGTGTCATTGTGAAACCCAGAGGAACTTAAGGAGAAACAGAGGGTACAGGAAGAAAATACTGTGCTTCCTTAGACAATAACTAAATACAAAGAAAGAGCAACAGTCCTGGAGGGAAAGTGTAATTATGATCTACCAGAAAAGGACACATGAAAGTAACTTGGCTTTATAGGAGGCACTGGACATATGTTCCAAAGTGGGGGTACCTGGCTGACACTGAGTAATGCTTTAACTAGTGTCAAGCTGACCTGAGAAACTGGAACGTTATATCCTCATATTTCACTTATCTTTACTGAGTTCGTAATCCCAGATCCTGATGCACTTTAGTAATTTGTTCACTGTGTTAGCTGTGTGTGAAGTGCAGCAGTGAGCATCATGGGATAGAGGGATAGCAAAGAAACCAAACCTCAGAAAGAGATGAACCCTGATGGTGGAGACAGATTTACCTTGAAGCTATTGATGCTTTAGCTTTGGTACCTCACTTATACCAGCCCCTTTGTGTGGGTTCTCCTGAGTGGCTGCAAGCATTATGGGGATGCAACTAAGTTACAGATACATTTAATTTGTATTTAGGAAGATTATATAACTGTGTTTTGCAGTCATTTCCATGTGTGGGTAAGTTTTTGCTTGTCCTAGTGTCAAAATGGCTTCCAGAATATACCTACCACCACAGTGCCAATTCCTTTGTGTCCTGAAATAAAGGGGCAGGACTCAACAGAAAACTCATAAGTCTCACTACAAGGAATATTTGAATGCTAATGGATGAATGAGTGACATCATTAAAATCAACATTTAAACTTAGTCATTGCCTAAGGCAACCGAATACATCTGAAATCTTACAGTTCATGTATGAAAGAAACTTGATAGAGATTTGTCCAAATTTAAAAATGATTTTTCAAATTTGAAAAAAAACACATTTATGGTAGAGCTATAATTTTGATCCGCTTTCCTAAAGGTAAGACTTAATTATGTATCTATTATCTCCATAAAATACTATAAATTGTTGGCAAACAGATAATCAAAAAGTGTGCAACCAAAAAAAAACAGGAAAACACTGTATTATAAAGGTCAGGCAGTTAATTAATACAAATATATTGTTTTCTTCCCCGAATTTTGCACTGTTTTGGTTGTAGCGTACGTGGAGGTGCAGTCGCCTCTCTTTCAGAACACAGGCCCTTGTTCTTTCAGCTGCTGGCAGTGGTGGTTGCTGCTGGCTCACACTTGTAGCACCTTCCAGGACTTGCCCAGCCTGATAGCAGCTGCCTTGCCCAAGATTATACTCCCTTCTGGGGGCAGCCTACATGCAAATCAGGTCATTAGTGGGATACAAGGCGTGCCTCCCTTGACCTTTGCCTGACATGAGTACAGTGACAAAGGACCACTCCAGTTCTAGAGCTCCTAGAGGAGTCAGCCACGGCCTCTGTTTCAGCTGCTCTTCAGTTCATCCTCCCCTCACTCCGTCTTATCCTGCTTCCTTCCCTCCCTCTCTGGTGTTATTCCTTAGTAAGTGCCTCCAGAAGTTTCCTACACAATCCAATTCAAGGTAATTTCATTTAAGACAACGGTATGTTTCATTTGTTTCGTTTTAAATTTAATTTTTTTCTTATTCTAAGGAAATATTAAATATTTTACCTAATTTTTTTATTCATGATTTTGTATCTATGTTCTCAAAACACAGAGCTCTCAAAATTGTATAAAGTTCGGAGCCCCAAAAGCCTAGATCTGGTCCTTCTCTCCTGGAAGGAGAAAACCTCTCTGATTTGTCCTGAAATTGGTGACAGGAAAAACTATTCCAATAATAGCAGCGACTGGGCACAGAGCTTTCTGCATGAGGGAGGTCTGTGGCCAGGATGTGCTTCGCTATCCACAACTGTAGTGGTCTTTCTCCTGATTGCATTACAGCTGGGTCTTTTTCAAATTATCTGGTTGTACATCCCATAAATTTGACATTGTTCAAAAATATTTTCTAGTTTCCATAGCCAAATGTATCCAGTCATTCCTCAAATATCTTTATAGCATTTTTGGACCTTTCGTTAAGGATTCAAATGAACAGGATTGTGCATTTTACCTAATTGCAATATCTCTTTACCCCTTTAATCTGCAAGAATCCTCCCATCTTTTCTTTCATGACATTAATACTTTTGAAGAGTTGGCCAACTGCATTGTAGGCTATTTCACATTCTAGATTTGTACATTTGTTTAGGACAATTATATTTTAGGATATTTAGCAATCTGTACTTGTCTGATTCTTTCCTCATGTTTAATTTTAAACCCTTTGGTAAGAATGCTACATAGATGATGAAGGGATTTGTCCATTATATCACATCATTGCAGATATAAAGTTGGTTTGCCACTTTATCTCATTGTTCATGATGTGAAGTTGGATCACTTTGTTATCTGCCTGAGTGTTATCCTAGATTTCTCCTTTATGATTAAGTAATCTTTGTGTAAGTGGGAGGGGGATAAAAACTTGAAACCATGTAAATATTTTTGTACTTTGTGCTGATTTTTGTACTGAGAAGTTCTCAGCAAATGCTTGGCTACTCATTATATTCTACTCATTAAGTACGAATTTACTACTCATTAAGTAAGCTAGACAGGAAAGAATGATTCTAAAAATTCCAAATTACAAAGCAGGACAATGCATGGGCCTGTAATAAAATGATCAGAGCTCGGGGGGCTCTTATCTTGGCAGTGCTGGGCTTTACTGACACAGCATGCAGGTTCCTGTGCCAAAGTCTGCCATGGCTGATGAGCTATACCACATGATCGATCTACCCCTGGCCAGTAGGTCCAATGTTTTAACCTAAATGGTCATTAGCTCCAGGTTTGTGCATTACTCTCAGGCTTAATTTGTTCCTCTCTACTTAATTGTGTGCATCCACATTTTCCAGGAAATACTTCTGCACCACTTATTGAATTCCTGATGACAGTGTCACAGCATGTTCCCAAAGTGCACCAGCTGCCCAGGGATGTCATGGCAGCTGGGATCACATTTACCCGAATGCTTCACATATACTTCTTGTCTTGTTTGACAGTCCTTGTAGTGTAGAAAAACTTTCTTTCTTTCTTTCTTTTTCTTTCTTTCT
>NW_012150441.1:556715-560714 GCF_000956105.1 Propithecus coquereli
AAAGTTAGCATTTCATTCTTGACGTGAAACACACAACACCCAGTTGGTCTGATTTGATGCTTAGGCTCCAGTTGAAAGGCACTCATTTAACAGAAGAAAACATGGCTTTTTCTTCTTCTAAACTGTAGGGAGTTATCAATAGCAATTTTAAAACAACTTTGCTCTCAGTATACTGAATTAATATACTGCAGAATATTTCCTTTCACCCTGTAACCCTATTAGCATCCAGCATAGAAGCAATGGAGACAAGTCTATTGTTACTTCTTATTCAACAATTGAAGATTTACTCCACAATCTTGTATAGCAAATATTCTGAAATATCTTTTCCCTTACTATTCCTTCCTTATCCCCTAATCTCCCAACCTTGATTTCTTTATATCTTTCAGGGAAAAAAAAAGCTAAGAACAGTTAATGTATTTAAAACACCTTCCAGGATTTCTTAAAGGGAAGTTATAAACATATTCCCACTCACATCCTCTGACTCACTCTCATTCACATGTGCAATAGTGTTTCCCAGTAAGGCCAAGCAACACATTAAAAGCTGAAGACAAGCTGAAGAGTCATACCAAATTGGCCATTAAGCTTGAAGACACAATGGGGGATAATCACATAATCAATCTACATTGTCCTTTTGTCATAACACAATAGCTAAATTGAATAGTGACCACAACAATGGCTCAACATTGCTGTGTGAGGGAATGATTTGCTATCTTTCTTAGATATTCTCTCCTGGGTCATGAAGAAATAAAGCAAGTCTGAAAGTTTCTCATAAAGATTCTAAGGAAAACTACAGTCAATTGCACACACTCTGTTCTTTTTGTGCATAATGTCAATATATAAATCCTAGAAAAATTTTAAAATATATGAATGTCTTCTTTGTTGTATTTTTGTATATGACCATTAACCATTGTATTATTTCTCCAGAGAAATAGAACAAACAGGAAAATAAAAATGTGTGTATATATATATATATACACACACACACACACACACATGCATACCCACACCTCCCCCGTCCCCACACACATATAAAGAGATTCATTACAAAGGATTGGCTCATGCAATTACGGAGTCTGTCAAGTCCCAAGATCTGCAGAGTAAGTCAGCAAGCCAGAGATCCAAGAGAGCTGATGGTGTAGTTCCAGCCCAAAGGCAGGAAAAAGCTAATGTCCTAGTTTGAGAGCCATTAGGCAGGAAGAATTCTCTTTTCCTCAGGAGAGGTTCAGCATTTTTGTTCAAGTCAACACCTCAACTGATTGGATGAGGACCATGTACATTCTGGAGAACCATCTGCTTTATTCAGTCTACTGATTTAAATGTTAATCTCATCCAAAAACAATCCTCACAGACACATCCAAAATAATGTTTGTCTGGGCACACCAAAGACCAGTCAAGTTTACACATAGAAGTAACCATTACGACTGTCTATCCTCCCTAAGGATGGTATGTCCTCCAAATGTTTATTTTCCAAAGTATTCACTTTCTTTTCACTTAGCACACGACATTCTACTCTCACTGCCAAATTATATATGAAGTGTGATTTGACCCCTTTGACTGGGGGGAAATCAACTCAACCATCTAACCATCTTGTGTAAAAATACTATTGATGTCAGGAGCCAAAGTTCATAAATTTGTGTCATTTTCATCTTATTTTTCACACAGGAGTCTCTTTTTTGAAGACATGTAAAAATCATAGCTCAAGTTCTTTAACCTGTATCTTTTAATCATCTGGAGGTGAGACAGTAATATGTTTTCTTTACCCATTACAAGGTTCATGGCTGAGATATGAGAGCCTTCAGAAATGAAGACCCGAAGAAGAAGAAAAACCTGTACATTTTAATGGACAGTCGTGCAGAAGTGTGATTGAAGGACAAAAGGGCATGATCTAATGGAAATAAACTAAAGAGAACTTAACAAAGCCTCTTTGTCCAGTTTTTTCTCTGTCTCTGCATCTTCATTTCTTCATCAGAGTACAGGCAGGATCCCTGAGGAATAAGCATCTCATGACATACTTTAGAGGAAGGTCAGAGCATTCTTTTTGGCCTGCTTCAGGAGAGAATTGTGGAAGAATGTCAGAGTGACCTTCCTGCTTCTGATATTTTCTCAAATTCCTTCAGCTTAAAATACTCAATATGCCAAGGTTTTCATGTTTTGGGGTAGTGTGTCCTGAATGCCATCACATCTATTCATTTTCCTGAGTAAGGATGTGCTACAATTAAATGATAGATGCTAGAGGAAAAAATAATCCAAGAAAGGTCTTGGAGATAGCCAAGCCCTTTGTAAATTTTATAGGTAAAGAATCTAAAGCATGAAGAAGGGAAATGTCTTATCCACGGGAATGGTAGTGGGGGAACTGGGAGCATAAATCAAATGAAGACCTGTGCACCTTTCATTCTGTTGTACTTTCTCCTATGTAGTAGCATAAGGACATATAAGACAGCAATGCAACAAAATCTCACAGTCCTACAAGTAATTCCAAAAGACCTTTCTAACCATATTTAATGTTTACCTTTATTCTCATCTAAATCATTAAGAAAAAATATCAATAAACTAAGCCAACCTTCCAATAAACAGTTGCTGAATATGTGTAACCACAAATATAAAAGAGTGACCAGTGCAAGTAGAAATGTTTTTTCTCCATGTATAATAATAGAAGCTTCTACTAAAGAATATTTCAGAATTATACGGCTATTATCTCCAGGAAAGAAATGCAAAATAACCTATAAAATGGATATATTATAACCCCAAATAATAACAGTGCCTGCTTGGGCGGTATCTCCTTCCCTGCAGGCATAGTTACATAGCAGCCAGACCTAATGAAGAAGAAAATATAATAATAATAAAAAATTCAAACTTCAGGGTATTGTCAGAGATCCCACTTTATTTTCATGGTAAATTTGTTTTAAACTTAATATGCAAGGAAAAAGAAAGCAGAGAATATGATGAGGAAATGTATGTTAACCTTCAGGATCTGGTTTACTATTTTTCTTAAACCTATTTACTTGAAAAAAAGCAACAGCTGTGAAGACAAAGGATAAACAGTCATCTAAGTTAGCAGCAAAGCTGCGTGAAGGATTTCCCCTCACTTGAATTCCTCTTACTTTCCTCTAAGGACCCAAAGTGCACTCACTATAAGTGGCAGCTTTTCGGCCTGTCATACTTAAGGAGAGAGTCACTTTCTTTGTGCCGGGTAAATGCAGGCTGCAGGGCAGAGGAAAGCCGAAGTGTCAGCAGAGGAGGGAAAGGGCTGATGGGCAAAGTGTGGAGACAAGAGCTTGCACCGTCTGGGTCAGCAGCAGACCTGGCCAGAGGATCAGCACTAAGTAACCAAGTACAGGAAATATGCAGACCAGGAAAGAGTAGGGAAAAAAAGTGAGATGCTTAAAATTCCAAGAGGGTAAATTTGAAATAACCTTGCTGTTATTGTATTATACAATTTTCTTAGGTTGTTTGCATGTTATTCATTCTGTAAAACCTTGAATTTCTGGCACAACACAACGGATGAGAGCAATATGATCATGAGACTGAAAAACTACATTTTTTCTTTTATTTTAATTCTCTAACAATGTTCAAAATATTGGTCTGTAAAATAATGCCGAGTAATGGTGCTTACTCCTATGTTTCAAAGATGACCTTATTCTGGCTCACCTTGGTTTGAGAAATAAGCTTCAGTTTAATTCCACTTTAGAGTGGTTTGGAAATGACCCAACAGTTGTATTCCTCATATAGTGGTCTTGAAGATATAAGAAAGAGATTTTTAAAAATGCAACCCAACAGACTATTTCAAATCCTAAGGGAGATGGATCTTGGCCTCCCTGAGTCTATAAAATTAAAAATAACATACCAAAAGTTATTCTAAAAGTCTATAAACCTACTGGAACCAATCCACCTCAGTATACTAGGTCCCCAAATCTCCATAACTGAATCAAAATGAATTTAACATTTAGAAGTGAGATTCACCAAGATGTGAAGAAAGTCATTTAATTTATTATCTATATT
>NW_012150441.1:567679-569821 GCF_000956105.1 Propithecus coquereli
AGAAAAGAAATGACTCTAATAAGTTCAACCAGGAATGCAAAAGGAGAAATTACAACTGATAGCATGGAAATACCAAATATCATCTGTGAATACTATAAAAATCACTATGCACATGAAATTGTGGAGGAAATGGACAAATTCTTGGAAACACACAGCCTCTCTAGGCCTAATCAGAAAGAAATAGTATTCCTGAACAGATCAATTTTAAGTACCAAAATTGGAGCAGTGATAAAAAAAAAAAAAATTCCTAAAAAAAAGGTCCCAGACCAGATGGTTTCACACCTGAATTTTACCAGACCTACAAAGAAGAACTGTTACCTATCCTGCAGAAATTATTACACAGCATTGAGAAGGAAGGAATCTCCCCCTACACGTTTTATGAAGCCAACATCACCCTGACACCAAAGCCAGGAAGGACTCAACAAAAAAAGAAAACTACAGATCAACATCCCTTATGAATATAGATGAAAAAATTCTCAACAAAATCCTAGCAAATTGAATTCAGCTTCTCATCAAAAAAATAATTTATCATGACCAAGTAGGCTTCATCCCAGAGATGCAGGGATGGTTCAACATACACAAATCTATAAATGTAATTCACCCCATAAATAGAAGTAAAAACAGAGACCATATGATCCTCTTAATAGATGAAGAAAAAACATTCAACAAAGTTCAGCACCCCTTTATGATAAGAGTGCTTAACAAAATAGGCATATATGAGACTTCCCTCAAAATGTTAAAGACCATATATAACAAACCCACAGCCAACATCATACGGAACAGAGAAAAATTGAAAGGACTCCTGCTTAGAACTGGAACCAGATGATGTTGCCCTCTATCACCACTTCTATTCAACATAGTGCTAGAAGTCCTAGCCAGAGCAATCAGACAAGAGAAAGAAATCAAGGACATCCAAATGGGGGCAGAAGAGGTAAAACTATTGTTCATTGCTAATGACATGATCCTAAATGAAGAAAACCCCAAAGATTCTCCCAAGAGACTACTGGAATTAATAAATAAAGTCAGCAAACTCTCAGGTTACAAAATGAACGTGCACAAATCAATAGCATTCATATATGCAAACAACAATCAAACTGAGAACCAAATCAAAGAGTCAATATCTTTCACAATAGCAAAAAAGAAAATAAAATACCTGGGAATATATTTAACTAAGGAGGTGACAGAAATCTACAGAGAGAACTATGAAACATTGAAGAAAATACCAGAGGAAATAAACAGATGGAAAACCATACCATGCTCACGGATGGATCGGTACAATCAACATGGTTAAAATGTCTACACTACCCAAAGTGATCTACAAATTCAATGCATCCCTATGAAAATAATAACATTATTTTTCAAAGATCTAGAAAAAATAATTCTACACTTCATATGGAACCAGAGAAGATCTCATACAGCCAAAGCAACCGTAAGCAAAAAGAACAAATTGGGAGGAATCACTTTACCAGATTTTAAGCCGTACTACAAGGCTATAGTAACCAAAACAGCATGGTACAGGCACAAGAACAGAAATATAGACCAAAGACACAGGACAGAGAACCCAGATATAAAACCATCCTCATATAGCCATCTGATCTTTGACAAAGCAGACAAAAACATACACTGAGGAAAAGAGTCTCTATTCAATAAATGGTGCTGAGAAAATTGTATAGCCACATGTAGAAGACTGAAGCAGGATCCGCACCTCTCACCTCTCACAAAAATCAACTCACAATCAATAACAGATTTAAACTTAAGGCATGAAACCATTAGAATTCTTTAAGTAAATGTTGGAAAAACTCTTACAGACATTGGCCTAGGCAAATAATTTATGAAAAAGACTTCAAAAGCCATCACAGCAAAAACAAAAACAAATAAATAGGACCTGATCAAATTAATAAGCTTCTGCACAGCTGAGGAAATTATCATTAGAATAGATAGACAACCTACAGAATGGGTGAAAATATTTGCATGCAATACATCCTCTAAAGGGCTGATAACTAGAATCTATAAAGAACTCAGGAAAATCAGCAAGAAAAAAATGAAACAACTCCATTAAAAAGTGGGCAAAGGACATGAACAGAAACTTTTCAAATGAAGATAGACTAATGGCCAACAAATATATGAGAAAAGGCTCAACGT
>NW_012150441.1:569871-571464 GCF_000956105.1 Propithecus coquereli
GTGTCTGTGTTTTATAATTGACCTGTGTTGTTTAACGAGGCTTTCTCAGGTATAATAACATCATATTGGAAACTGAAGTCAGAAGGACAAAATTTGGAGAGGAGAGGTACTTTGGAGAACCCACAGAAGCCTATTGTGAATAGCAATATCTGATATCAACACATAAGAGGGTTATATATCATGAGAAAATACAATTATTTAAGGAAAATGTGGAAAAATGTAAGTCACTTCATTATGTTCCCTGTCCTCATATATTTGAAAGGAAAATCCTCCAATGTGGTGGTTCATATATTCTAGAAAAGAAAAAGTTTGAATTAACTTCTGCTTGGTGTGTCTGTTTAGTTCTACTCTTACTGCCAATAACTTCATTCAGTTCACCTTTCTCTCTCTCCTGGGTTACTATAACAACTTTCTAACGTATTTGCTTTTGTTTTTCTTAGTCTTGCCTCACTAAACTGTTTTATGACTTGTAACCTAGATTATTTTTCTATTACTAAAATTTGATCATCTCACCAACCTACTTTAAACTTGTTAATGAGTACTCAGTCAACTTAATGTAAAGTCGTTCCTCTGAGATTATTCTTTACCACGTAATTTCTATCCTCAGTTTTTTTTTTATTTTCCAGTTCCTCAAACATATCATACTCCAGTACTTTACATGTACTGGAGGCTACCCTAGCAACACTTTCCTAGTCTTTGACTGTCGAACTCTTTCTTACCTTGTATGTCACTTATTCCAGATATGCAGACAATGGATCTTGATCTGGGGTTTTTCTTCTCTTAGTTTCCATAGCACCTATCAAAGAAGTCATCAGATTGTAGTTATCTTTATAATTACTTATCATTGCCTTCACTAACATATGGATTTCTCAAGACTAGGGACTGTGAAAGCAGTGCCTGAATCACTGTGTTACATTTCAACATGTTAAATGACATAATGGATATTCAACAGTAAATATTGAATGGATATACAAATTAATAAATGTAATATATAAAATATATACTATATATCCATTTTAACTGATGGATATTAAATAAATTTATAGCACTCAAGTGATATTTATATAAATGTTATATACCATGTCAAAGAGAAAACTTCAATAAATTCTAGTAAGAAAATATTATATGGTCTACACTTCATGACCAAAATACCATAAAACTATGAACAAAAATTAACCAGAAATAATTTAAATGTTTTGAAATACTATTTTAAAAAGTGTCTTAGGTTAAAGAGGTAATGACAACATAGAGAAAGATGTTTGTGGTTGAGGTGAGAACTCTGGAAAATGGAAGGGCTGAATATGTACTCATCTTTTCATGATCACTTTTTTTCTCCTCTGAGGGACAGAATAGAAATGGCTTGCTGAGGTCATTATACACTCGACTTAAAAAGGGACACAGTGGGCCAACAAGCCCTCATATTTATAGGACCCAGGATAACAGCACAAACAGAGTCTCCTGGCCTCCCATCATTACCTTCTTACTCCCCAGCTCCAATGTTACTCTCTGGCCTCAGTGAAGTCCTATAAACAGGATTGTTAAGGCAAAGGATATCTGGACTCAGGTATTCAGAATGTGATTCATAAGGGATTC
>NW_012150441.1:571514-573134 GCF_000956105.1 Propithecus coquereli
TTAAAGTCTTAGATAAAGTAAAAACATTTTTAACAACATTCTCTATAATTCAATCTGTAAAAATATTTTCTTATGCTAGGCACACAAAATGTTCAAGGGTGCAAAAAAAGCAGACAAATGTACATTTAGAGAGAACAAAACTTAATAAAACCTCAAAAATTATTTAGAAAGCTTAATGTGAGATACTATTTACTCCTTTTCTCAAGAAGGAAACATAGGTAACAGCTTAAATTGGGATTATTGTGAAAATTATTAAGGTTCAACGTTGAAGAATTGAATAATAATTTTATTTTCTGGAATAAGATTGACCAATATGTGACCTTGAATCATCAATGAGAGCATCTCTGTGCTCTCAATTATTGATCTGTAATACTGATCCGAATATTTCTTCTTATCAGAAAATGTTTAATGGTGTATTTTGTCCTTTGAAAGAAAGTGTTTTGGAAAATTCAACAAATAGTGTCACATTTTTCAAGTATCAGTAATTAGATAAAAAATAAAGATAAATTAAAACTGTAATTGTTGGAAATGAGAATATGTATATGTATAAAAAAGTGACTTTTCCCTTTGGGTAATTTACTCCAGAAATATCAGAATATAAAGACTTAAAATATGAAATGGATCTCCTTATCGTAGGAATACAGATGAAGTTTATCAGCCTGCATGCATGAAAGCTCTTCACAAGTGGCCTTGCCACTATGGCCGACACAGAGAGGGCTCTGATGTACCTGATTTTCAGAAGCCTTGTGTTATGGGCTTCCCCAGCACTCGGAGATTATAATAGGCAAGAATGAAGATCCTTTCCTAAAACAGAAAGACATTTAATTAATTAATTCATTGGTTATTTATTAATGACCTACATTCAAGTGATCAGGAAATAGGAGGCAGAGGCTTTGGAACAGCGCCAATGCTCTCAAAGCCAATTCTGTTCAAAGACAATGTGTGTTGATAATGCAGCAGGCACAGCCCTTTGGGAATCCGGGCGGCAAGCCCTCTGAAAAGCACAGTTTAACCTGCTCAGCATCCCAGGTCAGGAAAAGGATTTGTATAACTCTAAGGCTTTCTTCAGAGTTCCTAGGACAGAAAAAGTTGCTGCAGCAGATTCAGTTACGGTACTGATCAGAAACAGTCTTAACAGGAAAACAAGACCTGGTATGAAGATTAAAAAAAATAGATTGATAGAAGATATATAGAGATATAGATAGACAGATATTATAGATAGATAGATGTGCTACTTTCCATACTTTCATGTCAAAATATAATAAGCCTAGGGATAATAATTATATAATATGGATTAGTGATTGAATAGTAACGTATAACAATGATGGTAAATCTTATGATAGAAACTGTATAATAGCTATAAATGTCACCTAGAGGGTTGTATCACAATGGAAATTTAAGTCAGTGCAATCTGGCTTGTCAATTAAAGACTTGCCAACATAAATCAAAATTTTCGAAACCATCAGAAAGTCTAATTTTATCAAACCATTTTATTGATGAATTTTTGGAATTCATACAAAAGTGAGTCAGGTAATGGATAGCTAATCCAAATAAACATACATGTCTTTGTTATCTCTTTACTGATATATATTTTGATTAACAAAAATATAGTTATTTAAT
>NW_012150441.1:573184-573952 GCF_000956105.1 Propithecus coquereli
GAATTCACAATATGGGACAGTCTTCTTGACATCGATACACAGATATGCAGAAATAGGGTGAAATGTCAGTGTATACTCATGCCTCAAAAAGCAGTTTAAAAATTGAATCAAAATATAGGTCACAATTAGACATGTCGATCACTAGAGATCTCTGAAAACCTCTGAATATATTATTGGGACAAAACTATGCCCTTGATGGAGAAAGGAATATACATGATTTCTTTTATCAAGCTATGAAGTTTACCATCCTTAGGATTTTTTGAGAAAAAAAATTATATAAAAAATATATATGTATAAAGTTACACTTGTCACATATGTGTGTGTGAGTGTGTGTGTGTGTGTGTGTGTGTGTGTGTGTGTGTCTAGTGTTGCTGCAATATTTGGTACAAAAAAGTGCTTAAAAATGGGAGCTGTTATTATTACTTCTTTATAAGACATCCAGAGTATTGAGCTTTTTAAATACTCAGTGATGTGCTGTAAATACATGAATAGTGTGTGAGAATCTTCATCTATATATAAATAGATTAGGATTATTATGATTGAGTTGGGAAATAATGTTTTCCTGGGAATATTCTATAAATTCCTTAAACAGCAGCCACATATGGTTATGCAGGTTGTGCACTATACAAAAATATCCATTTGAGGAGAGTGACAAAGAGCTGAAATCCAGCATCTGTGCCATGTCATGAGCTGAGTTTTCCCAAGAGAAGTGCATTTTGAAAATATTTGTCAAGTTGTCTTAAAGATTAATGTGGTAATATCTATGAA
>NW_012150441.1:574002-576741 GCF_000956105.1 Propithecus coquereli
AAAAGTAACACATAAGAGATTTTAGGACTGACTCCTGAATTATTCTAACATTCAGAAGACAGTAGAAAAAAAGCTACCAAAGGATACTGGGGAAAACAGAGTAAAAGAGAATTAGGCATAAAAGCACTAGAGTATGGAGTCTTGAATCAAGTCAAAAGGAAAAAGAGAGGAAAAAGTAGGAAACCTGAATACCTCTAAGAGATCAAAAATATCAGGACATAAAAGTGCCCATTATATATGCCATCATAAAGCTGTCCTGCACAAGAACAATTTTAGAATTGAAGTAAGAGAATAAAGTTCTAAAGTGGACAATAGATTAGTCAATGAATGCAACACTGTTTGAATATTTGTATTTGAGTGTTAGAGTAGTATGGATTATTGGCAAAATATTCAAGCTTTTCCCTATAAGACTCATGCACTGGCCCAATCTCATAGACATCAGACTTGGCCATGTGACTTGTTTTGACCAATAAAATGTGAGTGGAAGTGAGGCAAGCTATCCAAGCAGGATGATTAGTAGTTATCAGACGGTTCCACCATGCTTCTTTTGCCTTGCCAATAACTTGACATGCCCTTGGCTAGGGCTATACCATTAGCCTGGATCTCAGAGAAAGAAAGCCAATCCAAGATATGTGTATAGATGAAACTTCAGGATAAATTAGTAAAAGATAATCAAAAGGGGATACTGTTAGCTTTGCTGGCTTGATTTAAAGTTGATGATGTGTAACCATTGTGTAGCCATTTTCTACGAAAAAAATGTAAATGTATAAGAGGAGTTACAATCATTTTAGTCTTCAAATCAACAAAAGTAATCAATAACAAAAGCAGTCATTATATAGTGGTAAAGGGAAGAATTCAACAAGAATACATAATAATTCTAAATATTTACATGCCTAACACAGGTATGCCCAGATTGATAAAATAAATCCTACTTGAGCTAAACAAAATGATAAACAGCAGCACTGTAATAGCCAAAGGCTTCAACACTCCTCTGACAGAATAGGACAGAACCTCCAAATAGACAATAAACAAAGAAACAATGGACTTAAAGAGAACTCTGGATCAAATGGGCCTAACAGACATTTACAGAACATTCTAACCAAAAACCACTGAATATACATTCTTCTCATAAGCTCATGTAACATTCTGTAAGATTGATCACGTCCTAGGCCACAAAACATGTCTCAAAAAAATTTAAAAAAATAGAAATTACACCATGCATCTTCTCAGGCCATAGTGGAATAAAATTAGAAATCAAGTCTAACAGGAACACTCATTTCTATACAAAGTCATGAGAATAAAACAACCTATTGCTGAATGATAGTTGGGTCAAGGAGAAAATTAAGATGAAAATCAACAGATTATTTGAACTAAATGATAAAGGGGACACAAGTTATCAAAATCTGTGGGATATAGGTAAAGCAGTCCTGAGGTGAAAATTCATACCTATAGATGCCTACATTCAAAACACAGAAAGATCACAAATCAACAATCTAATGAGTCATCTCAAGGAACTGGAAAAGGATGAGCAAACCAATCCCAAACCCAGCGGAAGAAAAGAAATAACTGAGATCAGAACAGAACTAAGTGAAATCAATAATAAAAGAACTATATGGAAGATTAACAAAACAAATAGTTGGTTCTTTTAATTTATAAACAAAATTAACACACCTTTTGCTAGATTAACCAGAAGCAGAAAAGAAATGACTCTAATAAGTTCAACCAGGAATGCAAAAGGAGAAATTACAACTGATAGCATGGAAATACCAAATATCATCTGTGAATACTATAAAAATCACTATGCACATGAAATTGTGGAGGAAATGGACAAATTCTTGGAAACACACAGCCTCTCTAGGCCTAATCAGAAAGAAATAGTATTCCTGAACAGATCAATTTTAAGTACCAAAATTGGAGCAGTGATAAAAAAAAAAAAAATTCCTAAAAAAAAGGTCCCAGACCAGATGGTTTCACACCTGAATTTTACCAGACCTACAAAGAAGAACTGTTACCTATCCTGCAGAAATTATTACACAGCATTGAGAAGGAAGGAATCTCCCCCTACACGTTTTATGAAGCCAACATCACCCTGACACCAAAGCCAGGAAGGACTCAACAAAAAAAGAAAACTACAGATCAACATCCCTTATGAATATAGATGAAAAAATTCTCAACAAAATCCTAGCAAATTGAATTCAGCTTCTCATCAAAAAAATAATTTATCATGACCAAGTAGGCTTCATCCCAGAGATGCAGGGATGGTTCAACATACACAAATCTATAAATGTAATTCACCCCATAAATAGAAGTAAAAACAGAGACCATATGATCCTCTTAATAGATGAAGAAAAAACATTCAACAAAGTTCAGCACCCCTTTATGATAAGAGTGCTTAACAAAATAGGCATATATGAGACTTCCCTCAAAATGTTAAAGACCATATATAACAAACCCACAGCCAACATCATACGGAACAGAGAAAAATTGAAAGGACTCCTGCTTAGAACTGGAACCAGATGATGTTGCCCTCTATCACCACTTCTATTCAACATAGTGCTAGAAGTCCTAGCCAGAGCAATCAGACAAGAGAAAGAAATCAAGGACATCCAAATGGGGGCAGAAGAGGTAAAACTATTGTTCATTGCTAATGACATGATCCTAAATGAAGAAAACCCCAAAGATTCTCCCAAGAGACTACTGGAATTAATAAATAAAGTCAGCAAACTCTCAGGTTACAAA
>NW_012150441.1:579636-580869 GCF_000956105.1 Propithecus coquereli
ATAATAATAAAAGAAAGAAGGAACACAGGGGAAAAACAAAATTTGAAGTACGGTAATTGCAAAGACATGACATCCTGGTACTCCAGTTTACTTCCCATCAATGACTTTCCTATCATACTCACTTAGTTCCCAAGGTCTTTTTTTTTCTCTTTTGGTAATGTAGTCAGCAGTGAAAGCTTAACCCTTATTTGAAAATCAACCTATGTGCTTTCCACTTTGTACATCATCACCAACAATAAAAATCCTGAGATCAGGGTGTTGCTGACAACATTTTGATACTGCATTAGGTTGAATAAACTCCAACTTGCTTTTTGGAAGTTCACAGCTCAGCATTGATGATAATAGTGCAATTTGTTTTTTCCTCTGTGAAATAAGCAGACCTGAATTTTAGGACTTAAACAGGCTGAACAAATGTGCAGTGAAACAGTACTGTTTCAAGTCTGAAAGGAAACTTTTCTGATCATAATTGTACTTTTCAAGCAATGTACTTTGTCAAGACAAGAGCATTTTCAATGCTGTTAGTGATCGTGGAGAATTCCGGTTTATAAAAAAACAATTCATCTATATAGGCTATATGTGAGCATTCCAAATCTCAATTCTTTCATTATGTTTGATAATTAGGACAAGGCTTTCTGTACCCATCACCCACTGTGTTTCTTTCTCTTCTCAGCTCTGATTCAAAAATATGTTTTCATTATTGCTGTTGTTTAGCATAATCATATACTAAAATATGTTCATAGTAGCAAGAAATACTTTGAGAAGTTGCTACAAGAGGGTCTTAAGGGTTTACACTTCTCACTTTGCCCCAGGATAGCATCAAGACCTGGGTTAAGGAATGAAGAGAGGAGGACAGAAAGACAGAAGGCAGTAGGAGAATACAGGGAGGAAACAAGGCAGAACAAAAAGGATTTTTGGAGCCTGGTTTTGAACCTCTTCAAAGTAACGTAAGAGGAAATGAATATTTTGTTTAAATCTTTGGAATTTATATCTGTTGATGATAAACAAGGCAGTTTGTCCATAGTTTGTCTTGGTAATGGATACTGCTTGTATGTAAGCATAACAGAGGGATTGAATATGCAAGTAAGCCAGATACCCAGAGTGATGAATTAATCACAAACAGATATACATATACACCCACCATATATATATGTATGTGTATGTATATATATATCACAAACAGATATATATATACACACCAGATATATATATATATACACACACCATATATATATA
>NW_012150441.1:583139-599258 GCF_000956105.1 Propithecus coquereli
TATATATTTAAGATATACAATGGAATGTTTTGATATATGTATACATTATGGAATGATTACCAATATCAAGCTAATTAACATATCCTTCACCATACATAGTTAACTTTGTGTGTGTGTGAGTGTGTGGGTGAGAGATAGAAAGATGAGAACATTTAAGGTCTATTCTTTTCACAAATTTCAAGTATTTGATACAGTATTATTAACTATAGTCACTATGTTTTACAGTAGATTTCTAGAAATTATTCATCCCACATAACTGAAACTCTGCCCTTTGACCAACATCTCTTTATTTCCCTCAACTGTAGCCCCTGGCAAACATTATTTTACTCTTTGCCTTTATGAGTCTGACTTTTTTAGATTCCACTTATAAGCGAGTTCATGCAGTATTTGTCTTTCTCTGCCTGGCTTATTTCATTTAGCATAATGTCATCCAGGTTCATCCATGTTGTTACAAATGGCAGGATTTCCTTCTTTTTTTTTTAAGGATCAATGATATTTCATTTTATATACACTAGACGTCTGTGTGTGTGTGTGTGTGTGTGTGTGTGTGTGTGTGTGTGTGTATCTCACAATTTCTTCATCTATCCATCAGTGAACATTTAGGTTGTCTTTGTGTCTTGACTGTTGTGAATAACGGTGCAATAAACATGAGAGAGTAGGTATCTTTACAGGGTATTTATTTCATTTCCTTTGTATATATACCCAAAGAAGGGATTGAAGAATCATAAGGCAGTTCAATTTTAAATTTTTGGAGGAATCTCCATGCTATTTTTCATAATGGCTGTACTATTTATTCCTACCAACATTGTGCAAAGGATTCTTTTTCCTTACATCCTCACCAACACTTATCTTTTGTCTTTTTGATAATTGCCACCATACTAACAGGTGTGAGGTGATATCTCATTGTGATTTTGAGTTGCATTTCCCTAATGATTAGTGATGTTGGGCATTTGTAAACCTTCTTTGGGAAATTGTCTGTTTAGGTCTTTTGCTCATTTTATAATCCAGTTATTTGTTTTCTTGATATTGAGTTGGTTGAGTTCCTTATATATTCCGAATATTAAGCTTTTATCAGATATATGATTTGCAAATATTTTTTCCCATTATGTAGGCTGTCTTTTCACTCTCTCTTTTGCTGTCCAGAAGCTTTTAGTTTGATGCAATCCAGTTTGTCTGTTTTTGCTTTTGTGACCTATGCTTTTTACAATTCATTTTGAGCTTTGAATCTTGAAAAAATGATTCCAAGGAACAAGCAAGTTTCTGATTACTTTTGAAGAGGCTACGATGAAGATTAAAGATTAATGCAGGTTTAGCTGCAGATGTCTCGTGCTGGAGGTCACTACTGGCAGAATCCTGGGCAGAGACTTACTGTGGCAGAATTTGGGTTGTTCTCATCTCTTTGAGCTTCTCCTTAAGTCTTTGTAAGCTTCCCAATATTCTCCTTGAACCTTCAAAGCTCCCCAAATTCCTTCCAATAAATTCTTTTGTCACTAGAGTTAGTCTTACTTCTATTGCTACAATTGAAACCTTGACAGTACAGTAATTTCTCATAACGCTCTACAGTGGGTGGACAATGTTAAAGGGCTCCGTCTTACTGATGGCAACTTAAGTCCCAGATTTGTCGCTGAAATTTTGGGTCCTGATCTTAGAATCTGATAATATTCACCTCCCAATCCTGGAAGAAGAGGTGTAATTTTGGAATTCTATCAGTATCTATAGTGTCATAATGTAGTTTTGGTAAGAACATAAAGAAACGTACATCACTGGGTAATATTCAATTCAGCTTGCTTCAAACATTTCATGAACACCTATTCATGTTTAGCATTGGGCTTAAAATGATAAATCTAAACTTTTTTACACCGCGTTTAAAGTCCAAAATAAAGACATATATCACAATGTTCACAATACAGTGTGAAAAGAGTTGTGAATGAGATATTTTATAGCTATCGTTGAGGGTACAAGTTCAGGGATAATGTAAAAAACAAAACCCAGCAATATTTTCTTCTGTCCAAGTTATAAGCAGTGAATGATTCTGAAAGAGGTGATTACAGCTATACACAGAGAGCCTAAAGACAGAAGCAGTAAGATAGTGGAGCAGAAAGGAAAGGATGAACATTTAAGAAAGTCTGCATCTATGTTTTTGTAGCTTTCATTAGTTATGATAAAACCAACACGTTCATTATCTGTCAGAAGCCACATAAATCAAACCAAGACTCCTGCAGTCACTGGATAGGATTGTGAATGTAGGCAGCAGGTATAAAGGAGACACAAAAGGCCACCAGCACCACACTGAACAGTTTCTCAATAGTGTCTCTGTTTTAGCAATCATTCTTCTACCTACCACAAGGATTACTTCCCTAGTGCTATATTATTCATTATGCAAGGACTGCTGCTCCCTACCACACTGAGAAGCAGAGAAGCCTAGCTCAGGGGAGGCAGGGAGGCTTCCTCTCACCAGGGGTGGAGGGAGCCTTTTTGATTTGTTTGTTTATTGTTTGTTTGTTTGTTTACTAGAGACAGTGCTGACTGCCAATTACATTTTTGTGGTAAGAGTTGAAGCAGAAAGAAGGCAACCTATGAATCTGCAGAAGCGATTGTTAGATTTCTTAAAGCTGTGATCACACTCATAATATCTATGGAGATTTTACTCCCTCCTCCTTTCATGTTCAATAATATTTGCTATTCACATAGTTTCAAAATCCTAGGCAACATTTGTGAAGTCCTTTGAAGCCACAGGAAAATGTATATACCATCCATCTATCTAGATATATAGATATAGAAATAGATAGTATAAAAATGTATTTATTTTTGTAATGGCATATTAAAATTATTTTGCTTGAAACATAACTAACAGAATTTTCAGTGGACTGGTTTGAAGTTTACCTAGATTGAATTAACCTCATTCTAGTAGGCAGCAAAAGTTAATGCATAAAAGTAGAAAAAAAATTTAAAGAACATTATAAATGAACTATTTGAAATTCTCTAGAAACATCTAATTACATAAAGGTAATAGTAATAAACTTACTAAAATCCAAGATATGATCTTATATACCATATACATTTACTAAAGTACATGGCTTAATGATTCCTATAAGTAATAGTTAGTTTGGTTTGCATTTTGGCATAGGATCTATATGAGTAAATTTGTATTCATTTTAAATAAGAATAGGTTTCATTTTTTCCTGACAAGTTTTGGTAACTTTCTCCTAGATAGCATAAATTGATAGTTTTTTGTAACTTCTATACTTATTTATTTTCTTATCTGTTCCTAAAACATTTCCCAGAACATATTCTACCTATTTACAAGCCTCAAATCATCTGATTACTATTGTTGTCACAGTGAAATTAGACTATCTATGAAAGAGGCAAGCAACATCTTTTTATAGTTGCATGTATCAACCAGACTACCAGGGCACATCTGATTTGTAAAATTTTCAGCGATTATTATCAGTTATACTAGATGTGAAGCAGAAAGAACAGTTTGATTTTTAAAGTGAAGATTGAACTTCAACACTGTCAAAAAAATATCTTGTTTTGACTTGTAGAATGAGTGTATTTATTATGCAAGACACAAATGGAGAGAAAATAAGAAATAGCAGAATGTCATCTTGAGAAGTCCTTTTTTGACCAAGCCACAAGGCAAACCCCTCTTTAAAGCATAACTGTGAATTTTTTTTTTAAATGTTCATTCTTGGCAGAAGAGAAAATTAAAATTTAATTATCCTCACATATTTCCTTTCTTTGTGTTAAATTTGTTTTGTTCTTATGAAAATGAGACTGATTCAAGAGAGACTTGGAGCCAAAATTCCTGAGTGGGGACTGTCAATCACACTGGTAGGCACAGGCTGTAGCTCCAGCCTCCAAGAAAATCGTGTACAATCAAATTGCTCCAACATTGTGAACAGTCTAGATATTTCCTTGTTTATTCTACTCCCACAGCACTTTAACTCACCCCTTACCTTTAGCTGCAAAGGCCTGAATTACAAGGATGTCTGTGTTAGATTCCTATTGCTGCTATAACAAATTACTACAAACTAAGTGACTTAAACTTATTATCTTACAGTTCTGGAGGTCAGATGTCCAAAATACAGGGATAAAATCAAGGTATTGGCAGAGCTTCATTCCTTCTAGAGTCACTCACAGAAAATTCTTGCCTTTTGCAGCTTCTAAAGGCCACCTGCATTTTGGGCTGGTGGCCCTTTTCTCCATCTTCAAAGCCAGCACGGTAGCATCTTCACATCTCTCTCCGCTTCGTGCACGCTCTCTGTCTCATTCTTTTTTTTTCTCTTTCTGTGTCTCACACACACAATGATGTGTCAATATGCCTTCTTTAACTATGACTTTCCTGCCTCCCTTTTATAAGAGCCCTTGTGATTACATAGGCCCTATACAGTTGATCTAGGAGGGATAATAAACAGTAATCAATAGTAATTGGTGAATAAGAAGTTTGTCTTTAAATTTCCCTTTAGCAATATCAAATATATTCCCATAAGTTTATTGATAATATGCATTTTATTTTCTATGAATTGTCTTTTTACATTTGCTCATTTTCCCAATAAAAATTTTTATTTGTATGTTTTCAATTTGTATGAACATTTTGAATACTAAGAAAAATAATCCTTATAGTGTCACATGGATTGCAATATTTTTCCAGTCTCTAAGTTGTCTTTTGGTATCATCTCTGGAAGTTTTTCTGCTAAATATTTTATAGTTCATTCATTCATTCACTTAGAATTTTTTTACTTAATAAAGGAGAAGAAAAAAATGGCATAAAGATTATACATCGAGGCCGGGTGCGGTGGCTCACGCCTGTAATCCTAGCTCTCTGGGAGGCCGAGGCAGGCGGATTGTTTGAGCTCAGGAGTTCAAAACCAGCCTGAGCAAGAGCGAGACCCCGCCTCTACTAAAATTAGAAAGAAATTAATCGGCCAACTAAAAATATATAGAAAAAATTAGCCGGGCATGGTGGCGCGTGCCTGTAGTCCCAGCTACTCGGGAGGCTGAGGCAGGAGGATCGCTTGAGCCCAGGAGTTTGAGGTTGCTGTGAGCTAGGCTGATGCCACGGCACTCACTCTAGCCCGGACAAAAGAGTGAGACTCTGTCTCAAAAAAAAAAAAAAAAAAAAAAAAGATTATATGTAGAAGGAGGCAATGGTAAGTAAAGAGTTAAGTATAAAAGTATATGTAATCTTATCTCATCTTACAACAATCTAGAAGTGTACACAAAAGCTTTTCAATTTTCTGCTTAATAAATGCAGACTCAGAGTTTAAGTAATGTCACTAGGATTTAAAACAATATCTGAATGGCTTAAAAAGCTTTTTTATTAAACCATGCTGCCAAATGTGTTGATATTGCTACAAATCTGTTCAGTGTTATCCTTTGAGCCTTTTATCCTACATAATCCAATTTAGTTGACCTGTCATGTTTTATGAATAGTAAGAGAATTAACCTAAAAAAAGATATATTATAAAGTAAACAACCTTATATTTTAAATAAAATACACATACCCCCTACACACATTTTCTGACCTTCACTTTACAGATATATTAGGTGACTAAAAATACATAAAATGCTGTGTATGCAAATATAAGTTATCTGGAAATGACTGAAAATCAATGATTAAATTAAATCCACATAACAGATACTACGAAATTATTTATTAAATGTACTTTTTTTTCAATGCAGGATAAAACAATCTGAAAGTAATTTCAGTAAGAATTTTACCATAAAACAAACAAATCTAAGAGAAGAAACTTTGCTTTATATATTTATTAAAATATGTATTGATAAATATGCTAATATGGTAAAGAAATTAAAGTATGATACCACTTTTCTTCTTAGGCAACAATGAATAAAAATATGTAAATATACTAATTTGTATTGTAACACAGACCCTATCTTATATCCATATTGTATTTGAATATGACTGAGAAATTGTTGACGGTACTATACATAATTCTATTTATAAAAGTGCCTGGAAGCCACTCATCTTGTTTGTATTTTTTCTGTGATTTTTTATAATAATAAGCTCAAGTAGCTTCACCTTGAAATGCATCTTAACTATCTGCCCTTCTTTGAATCACTTTCTTAATTCCTTAATTCTGAACTTCCCAAATAAACTATTACACTCAGTCCTTGCCTTAGAAGCAGCTTCTGGGGAAACCCAATCTATGATACTCAGTAGCAGAAATTTTTCTAACAATAAGATCGTTAGGATAGGGTTATAAATTTGAAGCATAAACCAACCAGATGGTAACAAGAATCCAATAGCCAATTGTAAATTGGGTGATGATACCATTGGCATGTTGTACTATCATCATTACTGTGGTGAATTGAGATGTGATATAATTAAAAGGGGAAGCACTGGTTTATGCAGTGTCTCTAGAATTTGGGAGAAATGAAAGTAACAGTGATCTAAAAGGTGAAAGAATTGAGTAGTTACTGAAAGAACGAAGTGGCAGACAAGATAGGGCACAGTGTGAAAGCCAGGAGGCCTATAAAGAGACCCTTATAATCTGCATCAGTAAGGTAGATTGTGTGGAAAATCAAGTCCAAACATATTGTTACAGTAACAGAATTAAAAAAAAACAAAAACCTCTTAATCCACAGCCTCAGCAAGTATTCTAGGTTAAGTCAGGATCTTAACACGGGATCAGCGAGACATTGACACTTGGGAAGAGAGATATCTGAAAGTAGAACCTAATTTTGAACTTTCTGTTCATTCACTGCTTAGACCATGCAGAGGCGGTCAACATCCTTTCTAGAAGATAGTAGCCTCCCTTTACCTACATACAATAATGAAGAAAGCTCTGTAACATCATGGCAAGTGCATATAATAATGATTCTTTCAAGACTTTCCCAAAATGAACTAAGTTAATTTATAAAAGTAACAGTACCCGAGCATTAGCATACTGAGGGAAAGGGAATACCAAGAGTTACTGAGGACAGTTAGATTCAGAATCTGAGGTGAAACTAACATCAGGGTCCAAATAAGCATCATAGCTCTCCTATTAGCATGGCAGCATACACAGGGTAGACGGTGAATGGAATCATGACACTAGTACAATTCATAGTAGGTTCAAATATCCATGAATATACCCTGTGGTCATTTCTCCAGACTCTGAGTGTTTAATTGAAGTATTAATACATATGCTTAGCAGCTGGATGAATCCTTATGTTGTTTTCTGACCTTTGAATAAGGGTTGTCATTACAAGAAATGCCAATAGAGAGATGATGAAAAGGCAGAAGCCTTTTCTACTACCAAGATAAAAAGCCAGAAACAATTCTGTATCCCAAGTAGAATGGTAAATAAAGATTAATGTCAAGATAATGTTGGGGGATCCCACCACATCTCTTTTTTTTTAATTCACTAGACTAGCCTCTGCCAAAAAAATCAGACGAGTCTTTTTTTTTTAAATTTTATTATTTATTTATTTATATATTTTTATTTCAGAATATTACAGGGGTACAAATGCTTCGGTTACATAAATTGCCTTTTCACCACCCAAGTCAGAGCTACAAGCATGCCCATTCCACAGACAGTGCACACCACACGCCTTAGGTGTGAATTTACCTATCTCCTTCTCTCCCCTCCCACCTACACAAAATCTCATGAATGTAACTTCCATATGTGCAAGTAAGAGTCGATTAATTAGTACCAAAAAAATAAAAAAAAGATAAAAGAAAAAATATACAATCAACTGATTATGGAATTAGCTTTTCGCCCTCCCAGTTTTCACTTAGTCTTTAAATGGAGATAGTCATTTGATCATCTTTTTCCTGCTGAGGGAAAGCATACTGCTATGCATTGGAAAATACAAAGAATAAACACTAAGAAAGTGAAAAAAAAAAGAAGAATTTGGCAGATCGTGGTGAACTACCATGAAATTAACTGGGTGGTAGCCCAATCTCGGCTACTGGCAGGAATGTTATATCTTTACTAGAACAGATCAGCACAGCCTCTGACACTTAATATGCAACTATTAATTAGCCAAATGCTTTCTTTTCAAATCTATAAAGAGGAAAATTCAGAAGTTTAATTAACCTCGAACATGTAACAATATATGTTCATGGTCTAGGGTTATACTATTAATAACTCTCTTGCTAATATATAATATAGCCCCAAAGAATCTTGATTACGTACATAGTCCATGGAATCTAACTGTAATCCTCTATAGTAATGATATCATATCAATTAGAAATGAGAAGCAGAAAGGGAAAAGCATTCCTATTGCCTTGGAAAGACATATGTATGCCAGGAAGTGAGAAATAAAATCTAAATATTCAGAAAGCTGCCATTGGTGAATATTTTAACTATCCAGTGGTCTGGGAAATATCAGAACATGCCCTTTAAAGTTTAAAGCAAGTTATTGCTTTGTAGACCTCTTGTCATTAAGAAAAGCCTTTTTGGGTGACCCAGGATATTCCAACCAGCCCTGTAGCTTTGACTTTACACTGGCTGATCCCATTGAAATCTCTAAACATTCAAGAAAGAGAGGATTAATTCAGAGAAAATAACTTCAAATTTCCAAATGTTGAGATTCTACATATTAATCACACACTTGGGTTTATCTTGATAAAACAAGACAAGGTAATTGCTGTAAATAAGAACTTTGTTGGAGTAAAAAAGAGGAAAATTTAGGAGGGAATCTTGCTAATTGTGATAGGAAGTCAACCACAGATAATAAAAGTAATTATAAAACATAAGTAAGGGGTCAGGTCAAGTAAAAATCATCAATATACACTGAATGCAACCAGGATGTTACATGATTCCCTCAATAACATTCAGCAGAGTCATAGAAGAAGGAAAGAAAACATATAATCAAGATTATCCAAGCTGGATATTGTCAAGGTGAAACTGGGAGTGGACACTAAGAAAAATGCAGGAAGAAAGGAGAGTGGAGTGGGAATGATTTGAACTAAACCTAACTTTATATCAAATTAGTACCAAAACCACACAGGAAAAAAAAATTAACATGGCTTTTGAGCACAACTCTGACTATATATCAGTAGCGAAATATTCTTTACAAATAAAAATAAAATGTCAAAGAATATTAAACTTCTCTCAGTAGCTTTACCATTAGTAAAAGTATTGGTTAGTTATATAGATATAGCAATTTTATAACAGTTATATTCAAATTACAGGACAAAACAAATAAGTAACTATATTATTAATAGTCATTAAGATTTTTTATATTAAGAGAAAACAGGTGAAATTATAAAATCAAAATTTAAGAAAAATATTCTGTCTTGTTAAATTTGAGTTAGACACATCAATACGAACTTATGATTTTAAGGCCCTGAAAGGTACAGACATCACAGTAATAATGAGTATTCCTAAAACTCAGAAACCCAGATTTTGTTTTTCATATACCCTGCTAAAATAAACCAGAGTTCTTAGACACATTCCAAGATTATAGTGGAGAAAACACAACATGAGCCTGAGAATCTTGTTGTGCAATAAAACCAGGAAGCCTAATGGAGAAGGTTGTTCAAAAAGACACAAAAGTCAGCTTGAAAGGGCTCCTATTGGCCAAATTTGAAACCTATGACCCCCTAGTGACAATAAAAAAAACGAATGACAAAAAAATTACAATTATATGACAGAATAGATCACAGAACTACTATATACTCCTATATAAATGTTGAATAAATGTGAATCATCGTACTGCCTATATTCAGGAAATAAGTGATTTCTAAAATACATTTATCAGTTTTTCAATAAGTACGAGGGGCATATTTCCTTGTCATAATTTTTACTTTCCTAAAAATGAAAGGTTATAAAATTTGATATCTAAATTATCCAATGTTTAACACATGATTATAGGACAAATTCAAAGGTACTTATGTATTTCCTAGTGGTACCGATTCTTAAAAACTCATTATTATAAGGAAGAGGAATTAAATGTATATGCCATGATGTAATATTTTCAATAGAAATTACAAATTCTTTAATAAAAGTACAATATCTTAATAAAGTCACTTATATAATAATTATAACCTTTTCTATAAACAATTTAAAATAAAAATAAGAAAAAATCCATATTTGTATCACACTAGACAAACATTTTTGAAAAATTAATGTTCCATAAAACTGTTCAAAAGAGATTTTAGAAGGAAGTTCTCAAAGATTTTTCAATCTTGCTGAATTTGTTTATTTTTAATAAATAATACAACCAGAGATCCTTCGATTCATGGGCAAATTAAAAAGCTCTTTTATTCTGGGATGAAGAGATCATAAATCCAGGGCACTGACATGAAAGAGAGCATGAGTGTCCACCGAGTTTATATAGCTATAAAAGTCAAGATGGTGGTCTTTAAATAATTTATGTGGCTGGGTGGTTGCTTAGGAAGCTGCGAACATGCCATTTACTACCTTTGCTGAGAAACTGCATATTTTCTCCATAATAATGCTTTGATTTCCTGTGAGAATTGTCTCTCTTTCTCTCTCTCTTTATAAAAAAGTGCTTTCTGATTATGATAGTTTGATAAATTTCCTGTTTCTATAAGTTCTTATAATAATAAAATGTACGCATTTATATCTGTAATTTTATGAAATTCCATTATTCAAAATTCTTACTGTTCTTTCCCCAGGTATTTGCAGAGTCTGATTAGCAAAAACAGAAGAGATGACAAAGGAGATTCCTTGTCATAGTTATCTGCCAAATTGAAGCAAATTCTCAGCAATTCTGAATATGTGTCGCAAAGGGGAAAAGGGATGGGGATAATTCAAAGCGCTTCTCTTAGGAATTTAGATATGGTGTTGCATGTAATAACATTTCAATTCTAAAGGCATGTAGAAAGACCTCATGAGTAGAAAAATAATCCAAACCTTTCAGTCTATGACATGTTTCAGAATGCAAAAGGGAGACCATATAATGTGTGTGTGTGTGTGTGTGTGTGTGTGTGTGTGTGTTTGTGTTTGTGTGTGCAGGCATTTCTGTGTATTGTGACAGGAAGAATTTCTCCAATAACCTGTCTGGAACTGTTCCTTCTTTTCTGTTGATGATATGCAAGTTTTTGACCAATGTTTTAAAATTTCTGGACTGGGTACAGTCTGTAGCTAGAAAGAAAAAAGAATACAGAGATAATTAGAAATGTATGCTTCTAAAAATACAAATTATTTTCTTTTAGAAAATTGAGGAGCATATTTAAGCCTCATTCTAAATATTTAATTCTTCCTAAGAATATAACTTAATTTGCTTAGCCAGTGGAATGTCCTTTAGGATACAAACAAGTTTTCAGTTCAGTGTTTCTCATTCTTGGGAAGTTCATTCATTTATTTCTTGGTTATGTATTGACCCTGTTCTATGTTCCAGACATCACACTAGGAGGACAAAGTAAGGAACAAGGAAAAATCCTTACCTACATGAAATACACATTTCTGGCTTGGTGGTAAAAGGGAAGGAGACGAACAAATAAAATTAAAAAATAAATACACAAGCAAATTTTAGACTGAGATTAAGCACGGCAAATGAAATAAACAAGATGTAAATGGGCTGGATGATTGGTAAGAATGCACAGAGGAGACCTCTTGGGGAAAATGCCATTTAAGTCAGATCTAAATGATAACTGAATATGAACAGCTGTGTGAAGAACGAATGATGAGTTTCCTTAATATGACTAGGTAAGTTGCCCAAGGTCAACCATTAGAATAAAGCTTCAGCTCAAACTCAGGTTTTCTCACTAAAAGATTACTCTTCTTTGCGCAAAATGTTTCTATATATATATAATAACATCCTATACAAGAGTTTCAGATTTCTCCTCCTCCCCATTTTCATTGCCTCTTAATGTTGGAGTGTTTGTGACTTCAACTTTGAAGCTTCTGTTTTCTTCACCAATTTGGAGTTATTCTTGACTTCCCTTTTTCTTGTAAACTGTCTCCAATTCATGAACAAATCCTGTTAGCTATACTTTCAAAATATGTTGAAAATGTTATTTCATAAGCAAGTAATTTCTTCAGATATATTTTTCAGTTTTAGCTATGTATATTTTGTGATTTTACTATACTGTTGATTTTATAGTTTTAAAATTATATGTTTTTCATTTTGATCAGTTCTATTTTTCTTTCAAATATTCCCATACATTTCAATTAATCATTTCTTTCTTTCTCATCTTTGTGATTGTCTTTTGCTTCTATTTAATTTTATAAAAAGCTTCTTAAATCCCCTAAGTTACTCTTTGTTTATTCCTTAGTGGTCTAAATATGATATTTTATTTCTACTGACTGTTATTCATGTTGCCTTGGCAACACCTGTGTCTTGTTATCTTTGATTGTAAACTAAATGCTTTATTTTAATGTATGAAAGTCCTGCTGGCCTGGATTGGAAAAACTTTCCTACAGAAACAAACCAGTTTCTTCTGGTAGCTGGGAAGCACCAGTTATATAGCAGTTCTCTTTAAGTTTTTTCAGAGGAATAGTCTCACTCAGAAATCTTAGTTTCAGTTCCTTCACCTTGATTCTGGCCCAAAGTTCAGTATTCAAATAGCTTTTATGCTATTAATATCTACTATGCCTCTACTTGCGGCTTGCATCTCTCACACTACTTCATGTTTTGCTTGCTTACTTATTTAGGGAGAGGTTAGCCTCAGAGACCACTGCTTGCTACCTCAAATGAGACTGGCATTGCCTCAAAGAGTGTGCCATGTCTGTGATCTAATGGTTTTGGAGTTAGAGGGTCTTTTATACCATCAACCTACTGTAATACTGGCCAAGGGGAAAAATGGTATTTCTTCTCTTTTATTTTATTTTTAGAAATGGGTGTTAAAACATTACTGTAGTTGTGAACTTGTCTTTTCCTCCTGTAATTCTCTCAGGTTTTGCCTAATTTGTCCTAGGTTATGCTTTTAGGTACATACAAATTTATGATTGATATTATCTTCCTTTTAATGTTAAGTAAACTCTGTATATCCTATTTAATTGTTTTGCCTTGAATTCTATTTCTTATTCTATGCTACACTACTTTTGAGACTTTGTCTAATGAATCTTTTTTCCATCCTTTTATTTTCAGTCATCTTTGTATTGTTTAACAACTGATGTGCCTCTTTTAATGAGCGTATAGTTATATTTTTATAATTCCAATCTCAGAGTTTCTTATAAAAGATAAATTTATTTTATCTCTATTGTGGACATTAATGCTAATACATATTTTGTCTTTCTTTTGCAATCTTATGTCTATACCATGCTGCCTTTGCTTCATTTGTTTTCCTTTTACCTTTTGTTGAGTTAACAAGCTCTTCCTTTTCCCTGTTACCCCTTGTTAAGTTATATATTCTATTTCTAAACTCATTGATTAGCCTTAAATATCAAAAAACTTAACATTCTATGTTTTCTGATAAATTTCAAAGCCAGTACAGTAATATATTTCACCTTCTCCCCCTACTGTTCCTTCCTCCATCTTCTTCTGTACTTATTTATATTTAAAATTTTGGTTTACAAATTAATTTTTTTATCCATTTCTGGCTTTCCACTCATTTCTTCTAGATTCATTTTTTTCTTGTTGAAGTGTATCTTTCAATAGTTTTTCTCCTAGACTTCCCACACCTGTTAAACTCTTAATCATGTTTTGCCTATATGTGTACTTATTTTATTTTCACTTTTGAATAAAAGATGAGCTAGAAAGAAAATTCTAAGTCACAATCAATTTCCTCTTAGCAGTTTTAAAATATAATGCTATTATCTTATGACATTTTTAAATTATAGGTGAGGTCTGCTGTAATTAAGTGTTCTTCTTTTGTTAGTAATCATTCTTTTTTCTCTAGTAGTTTTGAGTTTATTTGTCCCTGATATTCAGTTACTTTATTAGAAAACATTAAATGTGAAGTTTATTTTTTTATTCTGCTTGCTTTGATTTATTATTTGTTAATTTAGTACCTTGGTTTTCTTCGATTCTCAAAAATATAGCCGTTATAACTTTGCATTGTATCTGTCCCAGTCTTTGTGCTGCCCCTAGAAATTCAATTAAACACTTGTTGAATTTTCTTCTCTCTGTCCTAAAATTCTGAGTGATTTTCTCAGTTTTACATTTCAGTAGACTAATTATATGTTTGTGTGTGTACAGCTTACTACAGAGTTTTTCTATTAAAATTTATTGTATCAACTATTGTATTTTTAATTCAATATTTTAACTGGTTAATTTTTAAATTAGCCTGTTATTGACTAATAACTACATGTTTCATTCCATAATTTGTTTTAATCTGAGATTTGTAGGTGTCCATTCACAGGTTTTGTGTAAAAGCAACACATGCCACTTTCACAAATGTCCCATATGTTTTCTGTCTATGCTTTCCCATGCTCTTCCCATGTTCCTCTGGCCTTCAAGACGGTGATAAGAACAACTTTTGAACCCATGTACTAAAGATGGAAGAATCATCCACATGGCTAGGTCGTTAAACAATTGCGTCAAAGCCAGTGCCAAACTAAAATTTCTACCCTTTACTCTTACGAGGGAAAGAAATAATGTTTTTGTCCTTTATGTTATCAAATCTTAGCTTGAAAACCCATCTTGTGTTGGAATAGTTCTCTTTCCCACAAGATGCCCCCTCCCTGTGCAGTGTTTTACGAGGTTATCTCAGCCCAGTCCCAGTGATCCACAGCTCAGAAATAGTTCACACAAAAGTGTTCAGAACACTGGCTGAGAGTAACCCTGTCTTCAAACCAGCATATGGGTTGGTTAAGATCCAGTTTGTACTGCTGTCTCTTTTTACTCTCTCTACGACATACAAGTATTTTGTTTTTCCTACAAGTAGACCAAGCTTTGCTGACTATATTCGCCTAGCTAATCTAGCAATGTGATCCAAGCGGAACTATGCTAAGTTTCTGTTCATATTCAAGGGTTGAAATTCTAGACTCAACTTCTGCTTCTGAGCCCAGCATCCCTTGGCCACAATACATAATTTCCTGTTGTGACTTCCCCCAAATTTCTTGTTTGTGTATTTTTTTAACACTGTGATATTGTTTGTATCATAAACTATTTCTATGAATTTGTAGAAGTGAAAACAGTTGTCCTTGTGTGCTTAACCAGACATTATGATTTCTTAAAATTTATCCTAAACAGTGAAATCTATGCAGAGATACATACACAAGGATATTTATTTTAGCAGTCTTTATACAACTAAATAAATAATTGATAGTATGTTTGATTACATAAATTACACTATTCCACAGAAAATAATACTCTGTAGTCAGTAAAAATAATTACATTACTGACTATTGACAAAATGGAACACATGTTAATTTTTCAAAATTAAAAATAGCTATTTATAGTTCAGTTCATGTACATATATTCATGTGTTTGCATGCTTCAGTGTGTATATACAATGATAAGGTAGCATATTATTTTAAATTTTTGTGCTTTTAATTTGCAGTTTCCAAAATTTGGGGATGAAATGTTTTATTTCAGAAAACAGGATACAAATTTGAATTTCTAAAGGTAATTCCAGATTTTCACAGTGAATATGGAGTTGGTGGTAACTGACAGGACACTTGAAACATATAATTAAGGTATCATTTAGCTTGTGATCTGTTCATTCAGCTGTTTCTGGCACAAAAACAGTACCTATGCTTATTTATGACACTCTAGGATTCATATCTGGGGTATTACGCCTGCTGCTTCATCTAGCATATGTTTGACAAACAGATGGATCTTCCATTATGCCCCAAGGGCCAGAAAACCTGGGCTCTTTCAAGCAAAGCAATAAATTATTTGCTAACTTCTTCATGGTCCCATTGATGACCTGATAGATCAGCAAACTAATGGAATGTGTAAAGTATGCTAAGTTGGTGGTGGTATAAAAATTCAGTGAATACAAAGGAAAGAAATCAATTGATCAAAGAATCAGTAGAGAAAAAGCTTCCCAATACAAAAACACATTCTTTATGGAACTCTAAATTAAATAATGAGTTAAATGACAATAATGGAGAGAAGAATCAAGAAAGAATGAGTTTGGAATCACTGGAAATGCCTTTTTGCTCGTATGTATGTATAGAAAAAAATTAGTGTAGAAATTTCTGTTATGATCTATGTTTTAAAATGATATATTTGAAACAAAATCTAGAGAACTCACATAACTAAAGAAAACACTGGACAAGATTTCTTTTAAAGTGCTATATATAATCT
>NW_012150441.1:611498-613170 GCF_000956105.1 Propithecus coquereli
AGTTGTTTGATTTGGGGAAAATTCTTCAATTTTTCTGAGCCTTGGTATCCTTATTTGCAAAATGGGAATAGTAGTCCCCCTCTCCACAAAGAGTTATTGTGAGGATTGAATGAATTAACAAATCTAAAGTATTTAACACATTAGTATTCAATTACTCTAAACTATTATTTATATGTGGAAAACAGTAGACTGTGGAAAAAGAAATATTGAAGATAACTAAGATGGAAAAAATGCTGGAGCCAGAATTCAGTACAAGATCTGATAGTCTCTGAAGCTCTGCTCTAAATCACAGTGTGATTTATCTTCAGACTGGCAGAGGTTCTCCATCTTGGGAGAATCGCTCACAGAGCTTTTCAACTGTTATAGATGCTTAGGCCACTCCTTATACATAACATGAATCCTTGAGTGTGGGACCAGCACATGCATATTTTAAAAATATTTCCATAGGCTAGGAACCATCATATTTCCTATAGAAGTCATCTTGCTCCAAAACACTTCTATGAAGAATCCCTTTGCTCCTGCTAACAGGTTTTTTTCGCCTCAGATATAATTTTATACCACGTGTAGCATAAAGGAGTTAAAGGTAAATAAAACTGTGAGCAGATATCCAAAGTAGTGCTTTTGTTAGAAATAATGGTCAGTGCCTTGAATAGGCAACTCGATTAGAAGCAATAAGCAGCAGATCCCTGTGGATGTGAGAAATAAACTTGATTAATTTACCCTTATCCTTATCCACCAAAGTCTATTTTACCTTACAGAGTTAAAAAAATAAAAGTATGAGGTATTTTTAAATAATTCACGTATTTTGAAAATGGAATATTAAAATCCATTGGAAAATACAAGCCAAATAACTGGGATGCTTACTTTTGGAGCTTAGGTAGCCACATTCCAAGAAAGAAATAATTATCAGCAGAAATGTTTCAGAATTTATCTTTTCTGAAAGATCATACCTATTGATTTTACTTTAGATCTTAGGATTTGTTAAATCCTTAGCTCTGAGTATGGTGCATTGCAGATCCGACAAGCCAAGGACAACTAATCAAAGGTCACATGTTTGCTGCTGGGAAACAGGTAAATCTGCAGACATTCTGGACCTCCCTGACTACACTGATACTACTCTATTTATACTTTGGCTGATTCTTAGTACTGTGTAAAAAATAGTAAGAAAATTAGTCTCAGCATTCAGTAGAAAGGTTCAAAGATACATTTATGAGGCTGACTGAGAAGAATAATCTATCCTGTTGCAAAAACAAACAAATAATAAAGTATGTTCTATTTTAAGGAGGGAAGTTGAAACCTGAATGAATGAATACCAATATTCATCCATTCAAGATTCGATGAGAAAAATATGTAGAACAAAATAATAAGAGTTAAAGTCTAGAGTTTAAAGATTGTCATCTTTCCTGCTTAGTAGATAAAAGATAAGAAAAAAAAATCAGCCTAAGCTGCACTCTAAGTCAAGAACTTTCTTCAGGCAAAGGAGTGAGCAGAGTAGGAGGATGAAACGAACTTGCACTCCTTTTTAGGTAATAATAATAGAGGTGGCCCAGGTTGCCCCCAAAAGGACCCTGGCAGATTAAGAGAAACAACTGTCAGAAAAGTTTAGCTACTTTGCTTCAAAAAGACTATTTGAGGAAAAACTACCTAATTTCAACTTATTCCTGGCGATATG
>NW_012150441.1:613220-616754 GCF_000956105.1 Propithecus coquereli
TCCTTTCCCCACAGCTGGACATCCATATTATCAGAGAATCCTATAAATGAAGCATCAAAAGATTAAAAATAAGAATTTTTAATACTCTAAATAGAAGCCATCATAACAGTAGTCAAGCAGCAACCTAGCAAGAGATGAACTGGTAGGCAGCCAGACAAAGGCAGCCAGTCTGAAGGCAAGGATGAGAGCAAGGATTTGGCTTCCTCCCAACTATATTATTTTCAATTACCCTAAAACAGTGGACATTAAGGTAAGGGAGGATGAGTGGGACGAGTGTAAAGGCCAATTAATAAAGAGAACATTCAAGGTTAAAAACTCTGACTAGATAAGATCTTTAGCTATAATTACTCCTACAGGATACTGACTAGATAGAAGTAACCTATCACCATTCTGACAGAACTGTATGGTGACCAAACACCCAATATGGACTGTAAACTCTTCTGACTGTCATTGCTTCACTAAAAAAGTTGCAGAAAAATTGCCCAACATTCCCCCAAGAAAAAAACCACAGACAGTAGTTTTTGAAAGCTGTACAATAGTCAGAAGTATCAGATCTGCACAGCCTCTCAGAGTGCAGAGCTAGGGAACCCGGAAACTGAATGAGGGAGTAAAGGGCTGGCTGACCAAGAGTTTACTCTGCCACTATTTCGGGGTGTCCTTGTCATTCCTGATCAGTAGTATTTCAGAATTGCTAGAAATCAGTGACTCCTCTGTATTTGCTTAATCCTTTCTTTTCCTGGATGGAAGTTCTCATAACAGCTAATCTATTTCTTTCTCAATATTGTACATATTTTGGGGACAGATAATTTGTCCTTTAGGTAATAAAATGCCAGAAAACCAGAAACCAGGGACCATAAGTGGTCTTATTATTGAGATTACACATCAACAAGATTACACACCTTGAACTTTGGGTCAGATACAATAACTAGAAAAGAAGTTGAGATGTCTCCATTGGAAAAAGAGGTAATTATACTACAATATTTAAAAGCAGACTGTGTAAAGAATGTTAAGTAGCCAATGTATGGACTATACCAAATTTTGTTAGATTCCTACAAAATATCCGTTTCCTTCTTCCTTATTAAGGGACCTCCTTTATTATTTTGTGTGGGGGCTGGTCATGAACACAATAAAAAAACAATATTTTACAGAACTGTGCTGCTCCTTTTCTTAACTATGAATAAAAATCCTGGTCAATGAGAAAGTGTGCCAAGGATTTCTGGGAAATTTTGCTTTCCTGTTGCGGTAGATAATCTGTAAATACATCCACCATAAATTTCTTCCCTTTATTTACATACATGTTCCTTCACATATGAAGAGGTAAAGTTTAATATCTCTCTTCATGAATCTGGGAAGGTCATGTGACTTATTTTACAGATAGAATATAGCAGAAGTTACATTTAGGAACTCCTGAGACTAAGTCATTTGAAGCCTTTCAGTGGCAAAATGTTTATTGATAACATGCTACAGTCATGTAGGCAATAGAAGATGGTCCTAATGAATTATATATCAGACTAAGGAGATTTCCAGACAGAATGTTGAAAGCGCCATTTGGTTTCTGTTAGATGCATAGGATAATGTATAGATAGAATGAGATTTTAAAAAATAGACAATATTTATTTTTTTATGGAATAATTTGGAAGAGAGAGAAAAGAGTTAGGACTTCATGGGCTTGAAAGTAGAATCATTTATCATCCCCAGTTTTTACTGGCAGCAAAGTTTTCTCAAAACAAAGATGGCCTTAGGGCAAAACTCAATCCCAGAGTGTTTCCAGTAACACATAACATCAGGGTAAAGTTCAGTTCAATGGTATCCTTGGGTTGGAGGACCCTTTACTGACACCGCAGAAACATTTATGGCAGGGGTACATACAATCAGAAAAAAGTCTTCTAGGAAAATCAAGGAATATTTTACAGACAATCTCAACTAGACAATAGGGTTCCTAAGAATCTTAAGGCTGTGATTCCATAGTGTCAAACTCTAAGCCCAAAACAGAGAGTGATCTAACTGAGGAAAAAAATGTGGGAGTGGCATTTGTCTAATGGAGTAAACCCTAATGAAACTGGATGAAAAGGCATAGAGGCAGTTCAAAAATAAAGAAGAGCCATTAGGACTCAAACTTCCACCAGCAGAAGGCAGGCTGTGAAAGCTATTCAGCAGCAAACATAGGCATTTCTAATGGAAAGAAAGTCAGTCTGGAGCACAACTTGAAGGGCATAGAAGTGTTGCAGACACATTCTCTTGGAGCAAGACCAGGCCCCAGCCAAGAAACTGGAGATGTGTGCTCTGCTAGACTTCAGAATTACTATGGATGGATAAATGACTGCTATGTGCCTCCTGTCAGAAGCCACTCCTTTGTAAATTGGAATTTGTTTTGTAAATTTCATACCCTTGGATCACTATTGTAATATTGAGATTGTTGAGCAGAACTTATTGGGTTATTGAGCAGATTTCTTATCTCTTTAGTTTAAAATTCTTCTGTTAAAAAACAAACACACGCTTAAGGAACTGCGCCTGAGAAGTTGGACCCTCATCTGCCCTTGAACCTTATTTAAATGATGAATCCTAGGCTTCAAACCAATGTAACAATGGGATATAATTTGGGGGATATTGGAGAAGGATTAGTCAATTTTGCATGTGGGAGGAACATCAATATTGGTAGCCAAAGAGCAGACAGTAGTATAGTTTCCAAAAAGGGCCACCATTGACTCCTTCCCTCTGTGCTCTTTGTTTCAGTGGAGTTGAGTTTAAATTTAGTTCTGGTCTCTCACCACTATCACAACAGCCTTGAATACAGTTTTCTTTTCCTGTTTAACTTTGTTGCAATTTTTCATTTGAAACTGCATATATATGACAACTGAAGTAATGGGTAGTTAGGCCTGGGGAAAGGTCAGAGTGTGAAGAGGAGAAATTAAAAGTAGAAAGAGCTGCTAACAAAAGGAGGAAGGGAGAAGGAAAAACAAACAAATAAAAAAGGAGGATACCAGAGAAGCTAAGGAAAGACAGTGATTGTTTTTATAGGTTGCTTCATAGACTATATTTTGGGAAAGGCTGTCTTAGATGGCACTCAAATTTAACCTTCAGTTAATATAAACCATTAGATGGTTGCATACAAACAGAATGATTTTTTCCCCTGTGAAATTAATTTTACTGAATTATATTGTAGTGTAATGCCATTAGTCTATGTTAAAAGACACTATAAGAAAGAGTTTTCTGAGATTACTCTAAAGATGTTGGGGAAAGTGTTTATTGCTTTATACCAGGGATCTCCTTATATTAATATTTACTCCTTAAGAACCCTGGAAAACAATTTTCATTTTGGTCTCCATACCAGCAATAAGTGAACAGATTTTGCCTCTCTTTTGAATGAAATTTATGGCACATTTATAACAAGTGTATGGAAGTTTATATCATAGCTTTGAGACAATGAAATGATGGTACGACCTCATTTTCCTACTTTTTGTTTACTTGTGCCTCAATTTCCTTGTCTTCTCAAATAATTTTTTTCTTTTTATTGTATGTATACTTATAAACAAC
>NW_012150441.1:616804-617422 GCF_000956105.1 Propithecus coquereli
ATAATGTTCTCCAGTTCCATCCATGTTGTTGCAAATGGCGGGATTTCATTCTTTTGTGGTTATGTAATATTCCATTGTGTATATGTACCACAATTTCTTTATTCATTCATCCACTGATGGGCACTTAGGTTGATTCCAAATCTTGGCTATTGTGAATAGTGCTGCAATAAACACGAGAGTGCAGCTATCTCTTCCATATATTGATTTCCCTTCCTGTGGCTATTTACCAAGCAGTGAGATTTCTGGGTCATATGGTAGTTCAATTTTTAGGTTTTTGAGGAACCTCGATACTGTTCTCCATAGTGGTTGCACTAATTTATATTCCCCAAAAAAGTGGGAATATCCTCAATTGCATTTGTTACTGCTTTTTTGATAAAAGCTTTTTTAACTGGGATGAGATGATATCTCATGGTAGTTTCTTTCAATTTGCATTTCTCTGATTACTATGATGTAGAGCACCTTTTTCATATACCTGTTAGCTATTTGTATGTCTTCTTTTGAGAGTTGTCTATTCAGATCTTTTGTCCATTTTTTGATTGGAGTATTTGGTTTTTTTCCTATAGAGTTGTTGGAGATCCTTATATATTCTAGTTATTAATCCCTTGTCACATGGGTAGT
>NW_012150441.1:624157-625405 GCF_000956105.1 Propithecus coquereli
TTCCACTCCTAGTCTCTGCCCCACTTTGACACCTGTCAACTGACAACTGAAACAGCCTCAAAATATTGGACCTTAGTTTTTTTTCCAAACTCTAATTCACCTTTCACGAGGTAACCAGCATCATCTATTAGAACATAAATATGACAGTATCATTCCTTCACTCAGAAGCATTTAATGACCCATGAGCATTTTCACAACTGATTAAATCTAAATTCTTAGTATTTTTTAACAGGACCTTCCTGATTTGCCTCCAACTGACAGAATTTCCATGACCTCACCACATATTCTGCATTCCACAGAAGCTCACAGCATGCACACATTCTTGGAGCATAGGGCCATCCCACGGTTCATGCTTTCAACTCTGAGATGCAACTTCTCCTTATTCATAGGCTCTTATTTGATTATCTTAAATCTTTTTTAAAAATAACTGCAACTCAAATATCACTTCCTCAGTGAAACCTCCTATGCTAATATCTCTAAGTCATTTGCATATTGTCAAAAATCCTCTATGAAAAAATGTGGAGCATTAACGTGGCACGGGAAAAATAACTAAGAGTTCCTACTGCCTTGAGAAGTGATAAACAAGTTGTAGAAGGTAGACTGGCAGACTTAAAGAAACTTGGAGATAGAACCAGAAGTACACAGTATAATCTGTACGGTGTGTTAACAGAAGGCTATTTTGGCAAAAACGGCAGAGATACAGGCTGAGGCCCCAAAACCAAGCAGGACGTGCCATGCCTCAGCTGCGGCCCGTGAAGACAGAGGACTGCAAGTGTACCCTCTCCTATGAAAAGTACTGTATTTCATAGTTTATAAGACACACATATTTCATATTTTAACATCTCTGAGATTGAGATGCATCTTAAAATCGATGGCATCTTACAACAGCTGTCAGGTGGTTAAGTTCTTACATAGTTGCCATTGCCTATATTTGCTACTCAAAGCTCTTTGTACTGTTGTCACTTCAACTGAGTTACATGCATTGTTGGTTTTATAAAGAATGAATTTAATGATGTATAAAATACATTTAAAAAGATTATATTATGAATCACCACTGAAGCAACGTTATAGTACACGTAAAAAGACATGAAAAAGAATAGCAAGTTATAATTTAATATTATTGAAGCAAATATTTAGCACTGAACAATGGCATCAATTCCATATATTCTTGCCAAGAAACAAACATGTCTCTTGAGATTGGAAGATACCCCAGATAAATGAACTCTGCTGGTTTCTGTTTGGAGAAAC
>NW_012150441.1:625455-627231 GCF_000956105.1 Propithecus coquereli
TAAAGCTGGAGAATTTAATGCCAGCTAAGGATGGTTTGATAATTTTAGAAAGAGATTTGGTTTAAAAAATGTAAAGATAAGAGGAGAAACAGTTTCTGCTGACCAATAGGGAGCAAAGTCTCCAGAAAGAAAATCACTGAAGAGAAAAGATAGCTTCCTGAACAGGTTTTTAATGCAGATAAAAGTGCCCTGCTCTGGGGAAAAAAAAAAAAAAATGCCACAGAGGATATTTATCATTAAGGAAGAGAAGCAAGCACCAGGACTTAAAGCAGGAAGGGATGGGCCAACTCTACTGTTTTATAACAGCAAATGCAGTTGGGTTTATGATCAGTACTGCCCTTATTTATAAAGCTACTAACCCCTGAGCTTTGAACAACAAAGGTAAACACCACGTCCTAGTCTTTTGGTTGTAAAACAAGGTGGCCTGGACAATAAGAACTCTTTTTCTGGATTGGTTGCATTGACACTTTGTCCCTGAAGTCAGGGAGTACCTTGCCAGGAACTTCTTTTGATATTGGACAATGCCCCTGGCCACCCAGACCACTAAAGGCAACAAAAAGTGGTTGCCCAAACACAATGTCTCTAATTTAGCCTCTAGATCGGCGGTCATAAGGGCCTTTTAGGCTCATTACCCATGGCACTCTATGGAAAGGATTGTGTGCTATGAAACAGAATCCCGATAGACAGAACATCATGAAAGTCTGGAAGGAATACATCATTGAGGATGCCATCATCATTACAGAAACAACTGTGAAAGCCACCAAGCCTAAAGCAATAAATTTCTGCTGGAGAAATCTGTGTCCTGGTGTTGTGCATGACTTCCCAGGATTTACATAGAGCCAATCAAGGAAATCATGAAAGAGACTGTGGAGATAGCAAAAAAGGTAGGGGCTCTAGGGTTTCAAGATACGCATCTTTTAGAAATTTAACAGCTAACAGACACCACACCAGAGGAATTACCGGAAGATGACTTGATGGAAATGAGTGCTTCTGAACCAGTGCCAGACCATGAAGAAGATGTACCAGCTGCATGCAGTGCCGGAAAACAGATTGACATTAAACAACCTGGCAGGATTCTGATTATTCAAGACCGCCTTTGACTGCTTTATGACATGGACCCTTCTATGATACTGGCCCTGAAACTAAGGTAAATGGTAGAAGGAGGACTGGTATTGTATAATATGTAAATATTTTTAGAGAAATGAAAAAGCAAAAAGTCAGATATAGTTCTGTGAAGTGACACCAAATGTGCCTGCCTCTCCTGCCTCCCCTTCCATCTCCTCCACCTCTTTTTTCTCTGTGCAAGAGTCTGTCTGCGCCTGAGACAACAAGATCTACCTCTCTTTTTTTCCTCCCCAGCCTACTCAACAAAATATGTGTTAATTGACTGTTGTTATCGGTAAGGATTCCAGTTAACAGCAGGCTATCAGTAGTTATTTTGGGGGAGTCCAAAAGTTACATATGGATTTTTTACTGCAGGGGGGGTCAGTACACCTAACCCCCATGTTGTTCATTTCATTTGTATAACTATTCATTTCTATAGTTTCTGTAAATACAACTCTTTAACTGATCCTGTTTCTAAGCCTTCAGAAATGAAGATTCCTTAAAGCTATGGGCATGGAAGTATACTTCAGAAAACAGTAAAAGCTTTGGATATTTATGATATAGTAACAAAAATTATCCATACAGAAGGCAAAGTTTTCAATACACACATACAATGGGATAAATTTGCCAAATGTTTCTCTTATTGACTAGTTTATGATAATAGAAAGTTAC
>NW_012150441.1:640071-641581 GCF_000956105.1 Propithecus coquereli
AAACAATAGTAAGAAGGTATTTTTTCCATTTGTTGTTTTGAGCTGTAAAGCACTGTTCTAAACTGGCGTTTCTGATACTAATTCTGAGTATTTGTCTACAACATTTTTCTTTGAGAAAAATGAAGGTAATTTTTAGTTGGCATATGCTGCCTCTGATTCCTCGTCAGTTTTTCTGCCTGAGAGAGCTGAAATTTCTACCCAACAGTTAAAAAACTGAGATTCATTTTTTAATTTTATAGTTCCTTTGTGCAAAATGATCAAGTAACCAAACAAAAAATTCTATTAAATTCTAATTAAATTCTATTAAATTCAAATTCTACAAAATTAGCATAGCAATAATACATTCATGAGAAGTTATATTAAGCAAGTGGCTCAAGCTATTTTTTCCACATACTTACAAATTTTTCCTATTTGACTGTATTAACCTCAATGTTTAACATGCTAGATAGGTGACGGTGGTTAACTACCTGATATCCATTCTACCTCGAATAATCATTCTGAGCTAATCACTATACTTCCATTTTCCTCCCCTGGTTTTAGTTCAGGAATGATCACATAACCTAATCCTGGTCAATGATGTGAAAAAATAGAAATAAAGACAACTTTGTTGGAAGGCTTCTGGGGAAACTTTTCTTATTCTTAAGAAAGAGATAACTGGAGAGCTAGTCCTTAACTTCCACTGAAAGTTACCCTCTGGTTGTAATTATAGGGACTGCAAGCATGATCCTATAATCAGCCTAAGAATGGAGCTAGCCCATAAAGATGAGCAGAACCAAGAGAATCCCAGGAGAAAGGAGCACGAGCCCTGGGATACCCTGCCTGGAGCTGGCCCTATATGTGACATCCTATTATACGAAATAATACATTTCCTTTAGGAAATTTATATTAAATCATTTATTGGCATTTTCAGATGGTTCATTCTAATATGTGGAAACAGTGAAAATATTACCCCACATCCTAATAACCAACAACAATCACTGTTAATATTTTGATGTATTTAAGGCCACATTAAAAACACCCTTCTCTTTAGCTGACTACAAAAAGCTAGTTTTATAAAATTGTAAGCAAGGAAATTCCTTTGTCTCTCTGGAAATGACTTGCTTCCTGTTATTTTGTGGACAGAATTTGGAAAATGAAGAACTAATTTTAGAAAAACTTAAACAATGAAGACAGCATCAGTAAGGGATGATCTAACAAGAATTATTAAAAGTTATACTGTAGATTAATTAGAGTCTGCACTGCAGTTGAAAAGGCAGACAAATCATGCTACTGAGAGGTCTTTTCGGAGTCTTCATTTGAAAAACTAAGAGTAATAGCAAGTGGTAGCAGAGAAGACAATGAACAGAATTTAGAATCATTCTCTGTATAGGTATAAATCAATGTTAAGTAAATGGAATGAGAGTCATCAGAAAGAGAAGCCTAAGTGACTTGAACTGTCTGAGACTTAGTTTTCCTATCTTTCAAATGAGAGCAAAAAGAACTACTCTGAAAGATGATTTTGATGATTTCA
>NW_012150441.1:644682-646014 GCF_000956105.1 Propithecus coquereli
ACCGTGAAGAGGGAGGAAAAGAACTAAGCCCAATTACTTATGAACACAGTATATGACTATATACCCTCAGTCTTGGACAGCATAGGGTTGTGAGAAAAAAACTACAAACATTCATAAAATCTTTGTAGGTTTGTTTATTAAGCAAAATAATTGTTTAATAGGCAAAGCAATTCAGAAACTATTTTAGTTTCATTATAAGATTGAGCGAATGAGTAAAAGTGTTGATGTTGTTGGAAACTAGGAATCTCTTTATAGAAGGAGAATATAATTATGAAAAGGAAGAAGGCAAGAAAGAACCCAGTAGGGATAAAATGGAATGTAAGGTGTGATGTAACAATATATAAATATGCAATATATACATATATATGTGAACATATGAATACAAGTGCATATACACATACATTTCATAGACATCAACTGCAAGGCCCAGAAACAAAGGCACCCAGTTTGCAAAGAGTTTACCTAGTGCCCACTCAAAGGAACCAGGGCCCTATGGAGAAATGGCTGATTTCATGGCGGCATGCAATATGAGCCTAGAACATTCTTTTTAGGCCAAAAAATAAAGATGTCCTCAAAAAATGGGAGCAAGTTAAAAGGGACAGGAGTCATTCTGAAGAAGCTCTCACTGATTACATCTGGGACCACTTGTGCACCAAAATAAGCATGTACAGGAATGAATTATAAACATTTGAAAAAGAGAAAATCATGATTCCATATTGATAATAAATAGACAAGAAAGAAGGGAGAGCTTTTGCTCACAGGAGAATGTCAGTGCTGACTAGGTAAATGTGAAGGAAATACTGAAGTTGGAAAATCATCATTTTGCAACTATCATAGTGAAGATTAGATAGGCAAGAATCATGATGAATAGATGTTAAATAAAGGGAGAAATTTTGATGACAAGTAGGATATTTTCATGATCTTAAAATTCATTCTTATTAGTTGCAAAGAAAAGGAAAAACAGTAACATAATGGAGAAATTGAACAAAACATTGGACAGGTGCAGAAAATTACCACTGCTAATGAAGGACAGATGGACATCTTGTGTCTGCATATATGAAACCTTTAGGAGGTAATATGATCTATGTAGTATTTCAACCAAGAATGAAGAACCTGAATCTAATTATGAGGACACATTAGAACATCAGGCAAATATAAAATGAGGGGGATGAATTCTCTTATATACATATTAGGAGAGAAAAAGAGAGCATACAAGAGAACAAATACAATGTTAGGTAAATCAGGGAAAAATATGAATTTTTTGTGCTGTTTTTATTCTTATAACCTTTCCATAGGTTTAAATTATTTCCAAAGAATTTTTTTTTTAAAAAA
>NW_012150441.1:647962-648918 GCF_000956105.1 Propithecus coquereli
TCCCACTTAGTTATGGTCCATAACCATTTTAATATGCTACTGAATCAGATTGCTAGCATTTTATTGAGGATTTTTGCATCTATATTCATCAGCGGTATTAGCCTACAGTTTTCTTTTTCTTTTTTTTCGTCTGAGACAAGGTCTCACTCTGTCGTTCAATGTGGGGTGCAGTGCCACAATCATAGCTCACCGCAACCTCTAACTCCTGGGCTCAAGCAATCCTCCTGGCTCGGCTTCCAGAGTAGCTAGGAACTGACTACAGGCATGCATCACCATATAATTTTTTTATTTTTTGTAGAAACAGTGTCTTGCTATTTTGCCCAGGCTGGACTTGAACTCCTGGCCATAAGTGATACTCCCACTTCATCCTCCCAATAAGTGTGAGCCATTGCGCCAGGCCACAGACACAACATCTGCCCATTAGTTTTCTTTTCTTGTGATGTCTTTGCCTGGCTTTGGTATCAGGGAAATGCTAGCTTTATAAAATGAGTTTTAAAATGTATCCTCTACCATTTTTCAGAGAGCTTGAGAAGGATTGGTATTAATTCTTTTTTACATGTTTGGTATAACTCACCCATAAAGTCATATGGTCCTGGACATTTCTTTCTTGGGAGGTATTTGATTACCGATACAATCTCCTTATTTATTATTGATCTGTTCAGGCTTTCAATTTCTTCTTCATTCAGGTTTGGTGTGTTACAGCTTGTTTCTAAGAATTTATCCATTTTTTTCTAGGTTATAAAATTTACTGGCATATAATTGTTCATAAGTCTCATGGCCTTTATTTCTGAGGCACCCACTATAATGTCTCTCTGTTTCATTTCTGATTTTATGCGAGTCTTCTCTTTTCTTCTTACTTAGTTTAGCTAAGGATTTGTTGGTCTTGTTTATTTTTTCAAAAAAAACAGAATCTTAATTTTGTTGATTTTTTCCATTTTTTTCTATACTCTAATTTA
>NW_012150441.1:652035-653953 GCF_000956105.1 Propithecus coquereli
TTCAGAATACAAAAAGAAAATTAAGTTTACTAAATCTCTCTCTCTCTCTTTCACACAAACACAGAGTTAATAGATATTAGAATGAAGAAGGTCAAAGACAAAGCTGTCCAAGAAGAGATTACAATTAAGATTTCTTTTTGAGATAGTATTATTCCGCTGTTTGTATCTTCAGCAAAGCAATATGAATGTGAGCTATAAGCTAGGTAGCAAAAAGAAATTCATTAAACATAACTGAATAAAATCTATTGGAATAAAAACTGTTAAACAAAAGTCCACTTCACTTCAATTTACTTGGCAAGGACTTGTTTCTTGATTCATGAAATTAGAATACTTACCTTCGAGGATGATTGGCATCAAACAATGTGTTATCATCATCCTCGTCATCTTGTTCTAAAGGTGTCAATTCCATGTTTTCTATGTTAGTGTCCAAAACCCCGTATCTCCTAGTCTTTCGGTTTCTTCTTCTCATCCTATTAAACAGAATAAATTATGAATAAAAATTATTTCAATTTGGTATAGATGATCCTATGTTTATATTTATTTGTATATTAAAAATAATCATTCTGTTTCAGAAATAGGAGGTATTCAACATCAGAATGGTTGTATTTCAGGATTGTAGCCAATTTACAATCGAGGATTACTTATATTTCATGAAATAAAACCTCCTCCTACATATTTGTATGTCATCAGTTTCTTCTGTCTGACATACTCTCTTCTCCCTTTGTCAATCGATGGTGTTCACAGATATTTTAAGCCTTGGTTCAGGGACTTCTTTCTGAAGCCTTCTATTCCAATCTTTTCCCCATGTCCTCCATGCCTTTGTGCCCCACTAAGAAACTGCATGGATATACATATTCAAATTCTAGACTGATAGCTCACTACCCTAGTTGAACATCATAATCACTGAGGTCCTTCAAAAGCCCCATGTTCAGGCCATAATTAAGTTAAAATTTATAGGAATAGGAACTAAAGCATCAATATTTTGTTCAAGTTCTACATGTGATTCCAATGTGCTGAAAACCACTACTCTTGATCAGTGGTTCTTGAAATGTGGTTCTCTAGATCAGCAGAATCACAATCACCTAAGAACTTAAAGAAATGCAAATCTTCATGGCTAGCCCAGACCTAGTGAATAACAAACTTTGAATGTGGGGCCCAGAAACCTATGTTTTAACAAATACTTCTTGTGCCTTTGATGCATACTTAAGTTTGAGAACCGCTGCCCTAAAGGAATTGAAAAGATTTCAGCTATATATATGAAAGAATCTGATGATTTACAGCTCCATTCTGCATTTCTTTCTCAAATAACTAGCTCTTTTCTTTCAAATTATTTACCTCAATTTGCATTCATATGTGGTTATATATAGTTTATGTGGTTATTTATTTGCCTGTCTCTTCCACTAAGTTCCACAAGGGCAGCAAGCATGACTGTTTCATTCACCATTGTATAACCACTTTCTAACACAGTGTTCTATCAATTAAGACGTTCTTTAAGTATTTGCTTAGGGTCTGAGTGATTTCTAGCTCAGTGATACAAAACCATGATGCTGTAATCAATGCCTAAATCACCTCCAATTCAACTACTTCAACTCCACACATAGGAAAATACATGTCACAAAATTATATATTGGAGTTTAAAAATAAAATAGAAGATATTGCAGAACTGATCACAAAATTCGATTTACTTAAATTCTGATTCACTTTGCTTGATGTAATGAATGTGATAAATAATTGGGCTATAACACCAACTGTAAAGAATAACATGAACCTCTTCAAACATGACAGTGGGCTCCCTTGAAAACAAATTGTCCTACACATACATGTGCAAATACATACATTCAACAAACATTTGAGTCTTACTAAGCATTAGGCACTATACTAGCTTCTGGGTGTAAAGCACCTGATTTCAGTGTCAAAA
>NW_012150441.1:654003-655168 GCF_000956105.1 Propithecus coquereli
AAAAAGTAATGTACAAACGTATGCTCTTTGAAGAAAAAAATCAAACAGAAAGACGTAGAAGGAAAAGTAAAAATGAACTGTCAACCTCCTTTTCCCACTAGAAGATAAACTTCATAAAGTCAAGATTCTTTTTTCTGTTTTGTTGCTCTAACGTATCTCAAGCACCTAGACCAGAGCTTGGCACATAAATAGCTGCTACATCATTCACTTATCGGATGAATGAATGAATAGGTAAACACAGTTGATGATTTGCTGTTCTCCTTACTTTTTCTAGACATACATAAAGTTTTTTCTTATTTATTAAGTAAATTGGATCAAAGTGCTAAAAAACTCAAGATGATTTCATTTTCTTATCCCTGAAACTTGTTTTACCATTATTATTACCATTTCTCATTCCTTCACTATCGAAACAGAACATCTGCACCTTGCTGATAAACCTTCCAAAGCCTGTTAAATGATTCATTCTTCTCTACCTTTCCTGCTGTCACTCTAATCCAGGTCACTCCATACACCTGTACCATCTAACTGGCCTTCCTCTTTGTCATCTTACTCCTTATCTTGGCCTACCCCAACCCATGCAGTCAGAGCACTCTTTAAAACACAACTTTGGTTGTTTCCCTTGTCTTAAAATTTTCAAAAAGACTTTTTATGACCTGTGGGACTGATGATTAGCAAGGATTACAACTGCTTCATGATCTGTCTTCTTGCTTTTCCACCTTTTTGATCAAATAAAAATTGTATACATTTAAGGTGTATACCTTAATGTCATGATATATCTATACTATGTGAAATAATTGTCACAATCAAGTTATTCAACATATCCAATACCTCACATGGCTATCACTTTTTCATGTATGGTAAGAACACTTAAGATCTACCCTCTTAGCAAATTTCAAGTATGCAATACAGTATTGTATTGTTAACTGTATTCACATTGCTATGATTAGGTCGCCAGAACTGATTTATCTTGCATAACTGAAACTTTGGATCCTCTGACTAACATCTCCCCATTTCCCCCTCTCTGCAGCCCCAGGGAACCACTATTCTATTCTCTATTTCTATGAGCTTGACTATTTTAGATTCCACATATAAGTCAGATCATACAGTAGTTGTCTTTCTGTGTCTGGATTATTTCCATTAGCATAAGGTACTCCAGGTTCATCCA
>NW_012150441.1:656761-658979 GCF_000956105.1 Propithecus coquereli
GCGAGTCTTCTCTTTTCTTCTTACTTAGTTTAGCTAAGGATTTGTTGGTCTTGTTTATTTTTTCAAAAAAACCAGAATCTTAATTTTGTTGATTTTTTCCATTTTTTTCTATACTCTAATTTATTTCTACAATAATCTTTATTATTTCCATCCTTCCTCTAACTTTCTCTTCTTTGGCCACTTCCTTGAGGTGTAAAGTTAGGTTGTTTATTTGAAATCTTTCTTATTTTACAACATAGACATTTATTGCTATATAATTCTCTCCTTGTACTGCTTTTACTCTATTCCATAAGTTTTATCATGTAGTATTTTTGTTTTGGGGTATCTCGAGATAACTTTTAAAATTCTCCTTTGGTTTCCTCTTTGACCCAATACTTGTTCAAGAGTGTGTTTAGTTTCTACATATTTGCAAATTTTCCCATTTTCTTGCTGTTACTGATTTCTGGCTCTATCCTATTGAAGCTGAAAAAGGTAACTGAAATAATTTGTCTACATATTTACCCTTACTAGTCAGATTTATGTTTTCATCTGCTTTCACATTGCTATTTGGCATGTTTTCCTTCCAATCTGAAGAACTTCCTTAAGCATTTATTTTAAGGCAGATCTAATAGTGACAAACTCCCTCAGTTTTTGTTTGTCTGGGAAAGACTATCTTTCCTTCATTTTTAAAGGATGATTTTGCTGAGTATAGTATTCATGATAGGCAGTTTTTTTCTTGAGTATTATGAATATATCATCCCACTCTTTCTTGGTCTGAAATGTCTTTTGCTGAGAAATCCACTGATAGTCTTATGGGCGTTCCTTCTTACGCAAGTCTCTTAATTCTTGCTGCCTTCAAAACTCTTTGTCCTTGACTTTTGACAATTTGATTATAATATGTCTTGTTTTAGTGTTCTTCGGTTTGGACATACTTGAAGTCCTTTGAGACTCGATCCAGACATTAATATGGATGTCCATTTCTCTCCCATGGTTTGGGGAGTTTTCAACTATTACTTCTTTAAATAACCTTTCTTCTACTTTCTCTCTCTCTTCTCCTTCTGTAAATCTCTTAATTTATGTATTGGTTTTCTGACGGTGTCCCACAAATTCCATAGGCTTTCTTCACTCTTTTCCATTCTTTTTATTTTTTCTCTCACTAGGTAATTTCAAATGACTTATCTTTGAGTTTACAGATTCTTTCTTTTGCTTAATCAAATCTGCTGTTGAGGCTCTCTCTTGAATTTTTCATCTCATTTGTTATATTCTTCAGCTCCAGAATTTGGTTCTTTATTTTTATTTCTGTCTTTTTGTTGAACTTCTCGTTTTGTTTATTATTATTTTACTGATTTTATTGAGTTTTCTGTTTTCTCTTGCAACTTGCTGGGTTTCAATTATTTAAAAACAATTATTTAAAATTATTTTGTGATGCAATTTTTAGATCTCCATTTCTTTGGGGTTGATTAATGGAAATGTATTGTGTTCCTTTGGTGTTGTCATGTTTTCATAATTTTTTGTGTTCCTTGTACCCTTGCATTGATATTTGTGCATTTGAAGCAGTCTTCTCTTTCAGACGGTATGAACTGGTATGAACGGACTTTTGTGGGGAAAGATGTTCATCTGTAAGTTTGGGCAGCTTCTGCTCCAGAGGGCACAGTGGCATGGATACCAGACAGCTCAATTAATAACCCTAAGTTCCTATATTAACAACTTATTTTTTGAGTGTGTTCCATTTCTGTGTATGTACAGAGGAGATGCCTTACATGCATCTAGCTTTTTAAAAACATCTATAAGAACTTTGCCTAAAATTTAAAATAGTAACAATATCAAAAGTAATACTCCAGTTATCCTACTCAATAAGCACCTTCCTAGAGTGAGCAAAAGATGAGAGAAATGATCTGCTATTCCCTTAGTCAGACTCAGTTCCCAAATGTATTTCACATTATTTTTTCCTATGATTCTAATTTATAAAGATAAGTATGCATTACATACAATGACTCTTAAATGCAAGCCAGAAATTTTATCTGGTTTATACATGAAAAACAGTCAACAACTGGCAATCTTAGACTTACTGTGAACTGTACAACACTTTACAGGCAATTTGAGAGCTTTTTGGGATAAAACTGAATGTTATAAACATTTAATCTTACGTATTTTATTCATGCTTGTTTTCATAAAGAAACTGAATTCCAAATGAGCAGATACAGTTGTTTTATTCATGTTTGCCTACCCAGAATCTAAC
>NW_012150441.1:664527-668925 GCF_000956105.1 Propithecus coquereli
GCATGGTTGTCCCATCTCCATCTAGATCCTTTCTATCATATTCTTTCCTCAGAGATTTGGTAGCCCAAATTAAACAACCCAACTGTTTTCAAACTGGGATCCTCAGAGTCCTAGGTTTCTGTGGAGGTATGGCCAATCAGTGCGGTGTTGCTTTCAGCTAGTTTACATATTGTGGTCCCACCGCTAAAAATGATGGAAATCTACATTACAACAATACAGAAGACATACTATCATAGAATCTGTCATGTCCATTACACCTAGTCCTCCTTAAGAAAAATTGTTCCACCTATAAACTCCTTTGAATGTGCAGCAATGGTTAATCATGTGTTCTACCATGCAAAATCACCTACTCTCACCCACAACTAATATGATCGTGGGATGAGCACCTTTTCTAAATCATGATTGTCAATCTCAAGGGTAGACTGTGACCTATGATGTGACCTAGCCTACAAAGATAAAATAACCAATCAGAATATCTGCCTTAGATATTTAACTATTTAACAATTGGCAGGGCATAAGGATCATCTAATCAGAATAGACACTGGCTGCAACAAGGGGTCTAGGTACACTGGTGAAGTGTATTGGTACATGCCATGTGAATATCATTACTGAAACTTCACAACTCAAATTTTATTGATTGTTTTATTTTCAGAATAACTTTACAATAACCAATCAGAAGCATCTCAGTTCAGTTTCCCCTTTTTGTCTCAAATCCAACCTCTACCAATTACAGGGGAATGTATCTCCTGGCTGCACTCTATTACAATTTATCCTGAGGACTGCAGTTATCTTAGATATACTCTAATAAATAATTTGCATATTATCTTGGGTAAATCTGAATAATATATCCACATAAAATATCCCCAATTGACTTTTCTGTACAACCTCAGATCACGAGCTTCCAGTATGAAAAGTATCTGAAAGGAGTTAAAATGACTAGATTTTACAAGGTTGATGTTAACACCTCTCTCTCACAGCTACTCCATATTCCTAATCTTCATTTCCATGTTTTACTTTGGTTTTCTATACAATCTTTCTTACTGCCATTTGTTATTTACTCAGGAAACACTTGAACATCTACTATTTTCCAAATAAGCATAAGGAGCAAACAGCATAGAAAAGAAGATAGACAACTGAATCTACTATTATGGTTCACTGGAAATAATGTCATAATACAGGTATTCACAAGGTGGTCTGCAATCACAGAGGCTTCCCAGTAAAGCTGATAGTCCATTTTCATCTTCGAAGACAACTACGAGTTAGACAAAAGGAGGAGGAAAGAATCCGCTGCTTTAAAAATGTACTTCCATAAAAATATAGCACACTTGAGGCTACGGCACAAGATAAAATAAAACTGATGAAAAAAAGTGAGATTGAGGAGGACCTTAAATGCTAACCTAAGGAGTATGAACCTTATCCCAACAGATACCATAGAAATGTACTGTCTAATAGAACTTTATGTAATGATGAAAATATTCTGCATAATTCTGTCCAATACAGTTGCTACTAATGACATGTGATTTTTGAAGTCCTTATCTAACGGACTGGAATTTTTTATTTTATTTTATTCTGATTAAGTTTTTAAATGCACATGTATGTAGTGGCAACCATATTGAATGGTACAGCCATAAAGGATTATAAGCACAAACACAGCAGATCAGATTTACATCTCAGAAGGAAAACTTTATGTTCAGCGTGGAAGGTAAATTAAAAGAGAGACATACTTGGAGTGGAGAAAAGTTAGTAAAGATATCACCGTAACCTAGTGATGTCAGCCTGAACTAATATAAGGTCGGTGCAGCTCACAAAGTGGTAATGTAGACAAGAAATATTTACAAATTGAAACTGGATGATTGGATATGAATGGTAAGCAAATGAGACAGATTTGGGAAAGCTCAGGTTTCTAGTCTGAGAAATTGTATAGATGATGTCATCCACCTTGTAAAGAACAGTGCAGTAAGATTTGCTCAGAGGTAAAAATAATGGTTTCAAGCTTGACCTTTATGATTCTGAATCATCTATCCAGTAAGAAGCTGGCTGGCTATCCATGTCTGTAACTCAGAAGGCATCTAACGGCTTAGAGGTAGCAGTTATAAAAATGAACTTGGGATATGTCACCCAGAGAACATGGACAAAGCAGAAAGGGTTAAGAAAAAGGCCCAGCTATTTAGGAAGTAAGTCACTCTCTTCCACCTTCAATGAATGCCTCTACATTCCACGAACTGGACAGGTCCTTTAGGGACCAAGGATGTATAAGATACAGGCCCTGCTCTCCAGCCATTAGTTGTAAAAGAGTCCTAACAGTAGGAAGAAAAGTTCATAGAGAAAGAAAATCATGAAGAAGCTGGGGACTAAATATTCAAAGAGGTAAGAAGAAAATCAGAAGAGAGGTCACAGAAGCCAAAGACCAGTGTATTGATTGTCACAGAAAAGGGGAAAATAACCATGAAATTGAGACGATGTGGTTATTAATTATCCTCTGCAAGGACAATTTCAGAATGGTAGAATTAGATGCCAGACTGCAATGAAAGGTGTGGAAATGGGGACAGTTCAATAGAGAATCTCACTTCTGTCCTACTGCATGAGGTTTATTTGAAATTCCCTCTTCATGTCTTCTCAAATACCTTCCTTTCCTATACCTTCAATATTTCCTTCTCTACTGGCTCTTTCCCCACTACTGGCATTTAAACAAAATTGGATACTCCATTCTTAAATGGGCACTTTTCTACATCTCTCATGCAATATTTCTCCCTGACTGAACAAATTATATCCAAGGAGTAAAGGCCACCTGAAAGTAGATTCAGTTATATGGCAAGTTTGTAATAATAATTCATATCATGTAATTGGTAATTCATATCAATTAGCAATGAAGATTTCAGTTTTCTATAAAAATATAATCATTTTGGCTATGATATTAAGTGACTTTTCAAACAGCCGTGACTATGGGAATGAGATTCAGGAGCAACCTCTCTACCAGTTAGCTTAATCTCTTACTAACATATTCCTTAAAGTTCAATTTATTAGCACCACAAGCAATGGTACTCCTCCACTGGATAAGCCCCTTGAGCACAAACATGTCCTCTTTATTACCTTTAAAGTCCCAAAATTCAGAACGGTTTGAGAGACATAACAGTCACTCAAATTTATCACGAACTGATTCGTGTGGATTTAAAGGTGGCTCATATAACTTGTCTGACTTTTTCTTTACATAGTCCACATTCAGCATCACCTACAACGCTCTGCAACCAGCTTCTCATACATGCAAATAGTTACTGATATGCTGAGACAAAGATCCCAAAGACAAAGACAAAGACAGCTCTTGAGATCACTAGGCAGGGTATAAGGTGGATAATATCAGGACACATAGTCTCATATATTTACCCCATATAGGTATCAATTTCTATGTGTGACATGACATGAAAAAGGTTGGGAAGCATTGTCCTGACCTCCAACAACACCCCCAACAAATTAGAACCTCTTTACTTTTACCTCCCAGAACTGCACACATGGCAAATGTTGTTTAAATAAGAAAAATCCTATTATCATTTCACACAGATCTCTGACATATTTGATTGTCATACCACTGGTATACCATCCTCTTGACACTTTGGCACTTGACCATATAACCAACTTAATATTTTAAGTATTTTAAGTATATGAGTAAACATTCTGAGAAAGTAAGTTTCATTTCTGCAAAGAATATCAATTCCTTGAGAACCTGTCCTTATTAAATACATTTCCAAGCTTCTGGGTCTGTCTCTATAGAAAACATTCAATATATACCGCATGGCTGATCAAATGATGGCAAACCAGGACAATTTACACTTGTTGGGAAAATTCTACTTTCTAAGGTCATATAAACAACTAGTATGGAAGTTCCACAAAGGTAGGAACTTTTCCATCTTGTACACTGCTAATCCTCATCACAGGGCCTACTACTGGCACATAATAGGTAGTCAATAATATTTACTGAATTAATGTCAGTAACTAAATACATAAATGGTCAAATAGTATTCCCTGTTTTTGCTTAAATTGAGTGATTCCTATGTCTTAGGATCTTATAAGTAGGGCTGAAACCATATGTCTTCTGAAAAAAAAAAAAAGAAAACAAATTCCTTAACTCATATTCTTAAGTAACTAGGCAGGAGAGATAGTTATCAATCTCATATTCATAATTCAATAGTGATTTGCTACAAGAGGAGTTAGGTAGAAATATTATAAATATGACCAGATTAACAGAAGTCACTTTAAAATATCACCATTCCCTATGTCTAACGAATCAAGAAAAACCTTTGGATGAGGTGAGGAATGAAGGACGTTGAGATAATATACGAAATTATTTCAGTGTGGCACCGACATCATGATCAATAAATGCTAAAGTTAATTCACTTTTTAAAA
>NW_012150441.1:668975-669577 GCF_000956105.1 Propithecus coquereli
GCAGATGAAGCAGTTCAGACAAATGAGATAGAAGGGGATGTCTCTGGTAGTGGGATTTCTGGGAAAAGATTTTTCTCCCTGATTAAAAAAAAAAAGAAAAGAAGGCCTCCTTTCATACCCCTTTCCCTCCTTCCTGCTTGAGATACAACTGTGTGTGAGAACTTAATGTTTAAAGCTGAGGTAGCCACCCTATAGAGAGAGAAGAATGGAAACATCCAGAATTCTTGATAATCTTCCAAAGCCACTGAACCAAACTTGGGTCTACTCATATTCATGATAAGTAAGCAACAACAAAATATATCCTTATCTTAAAGTCATTTTTATTTGGATATTCTATTACTTATAGCTAAAATCCTACTAACTCATAAGGATACCCAGCATCTCAACTTCTCTGCATCATATTGCCATATTACATTGCCTGGATGTATATTTCCTTCTAACCTTCTTCTTTTAAAGAATCCTTTCGTCAGGTTCTATTAGCAATTCCTCCAAACTGATTACACTTTTTCTCAGCAGTTTTCAATCTATTAATAAAATCACATTGCCACAAAAAAGCCCACTAACTTTTCATACCTTCATTTTACACTTGTTTTTTTCAGTGT
>NW_012150441.1:680447-682369 GCF_000956105.1 Propithecus coquereli
ATAAATAAATATTGTGTATTTCCTATACGTTAATTATTAATAGGACCTGTGTGTATTGTAATGCTTTTTGACAGCATCCTGTATATTGCTGATTATCTATGTGATTATTTGATTAACGCCCATCTACTCCTCCAGTCTATAAGTGCCACTGAGGCAGAAATGTTTATTTTGCTCACAAGTGTATCCCCAGTACCCAGTATTGGGCAGCTGAATAAATACCGAATGCCTGAATGATGGCTATTACGCTAAATTTCATGTTCATCTCCACCATATCAATTAGCTTTTAATCCCCATTTCATAGGAGAAGTTCTGAAATTGGAGAAGTTACGTGATTTGCTAAAGAGCACAGAGGGAAAACAGTGGAAGAGTTAGAATCTAAGCCTTGGTCTCCTCCTTGTAATAAGACACACTGAATAAAAAATGAAAAAGCACCAATAAGATGACCTGAAAATATAAATAATTCCCCGATTTAAGGCAAGAACCATTATTCATAGTTATACCAGAAATTAGTTTTATATAAATAATCAACATACTTAAAATTAATAACAACCCTCCAGAGTGATTTTTTTTTTCTGGCCTTATACTGCAAGGGGAATGTTCTACAGAAAGGAAGAAAATCTTAAGTATTAATTGAGATCTTCATATTTCTTTGTTCTATCAGTAAATAGCAAGTACCTTTAAATTTCCAAATCTTCACCATCTACCTACTCAGCAATATAGAGAATTAACTAAGAATGCTCATTCATTAGGCAATTACTTATTTAGTGCCCATCATATGTGGTACATGATGTTCAGTACTGGAGATACAGTAGAGAGTAAGACATACAAGTGTCTTCTCATAGATATTATGTGTTCATGTTAGGAAGCCTACTCTGTTCCCACTGTATTTCTTGCATATATTTTTCACTTTCTACAGAGAAAAGTTGATTGTCCTTTGGACTATTTCCAGACTCAAAGTGGAAGTTATTTCTAGCCACATATTCATTACAATTGAATTAGATTAAAACAAAACAATTTGGAAGCCTCATGGAGTTCAATCCAATAAAAATTTACAAGTAAAATATTCTCAGTGTCACCTCAACTCAATTAAGAAAATAATAATTTTGGCCCATTCTTCCCCCTTGGCACAAATAACTAATGTTGGTGTGCTGTCACACATATTTTAGAAGTGAAAGCCAAAATGAGCATTCACCAAAATGAGGATGAAAAACAAAATCTGGAAGCAAAAAATATGAGTTCTGAACATTGCCCAGACATTGTTAGCATCAATCAAGCTTTGGACATTTGTTAGCCAACTAAATTTAGGACTTGGACTGCATGTGTATATTATATGCTGGTTGAAAAATGCAGTTTATATTAGCCATAGTTAGAATTTAGCTATTATCACACAACATGTTATTGAATCATCCAATAGAATCTGATTGAAAAGACCGTATTCGTCCAAGTTTTACAGCAATGAAGATAGAAAAACAGTGGCAATAAACACATGTATAAAGATTATAAAAAAGGTGAAAGAAAAAGGAAAAAAGAGTAAGGGACATCCCCAAAAACTGTCATCATATCCATAATTTATGAGAGAAATAATACTTAAGATACTCTGGATCTTCACAGAAATTATATGCATATGGAATTGAATAACAATTATATAGTGAGAAAAATAATTTGTTTTGATTGTCTTTTAATCTTTCTTTATATCAAGAATAAAGTCTCAATTTGGTACTATTATGCCTTTAACACCTCCCAAACATTTTCTAACTTCCCTATTAACAGAAAGTGGGCCTGGATTTGCTGGCCTTTGTGAACCAATAGTATCTAATTCAAATAATATTGTTTATACCAGTAGTTCTCAAATGTTTGAGGTTCCTTTACGTTCTTAAAACCCCAAGTAACTTTTATTTATGTGGATCCTATATATATGTTAT
>NW_012150441.1:682708-694197 GCF_000956105.1 Propithecus coquereli
ATTCTTTTTTGATACTACACCAAATTTTGACAAGAGGTAGTTTTTTAAAGGTTAGTTGCAATGTGGAATCCAAAAAAGATATCAATGAACTTTTTGTACCCTATAAACTTGTAAAAGAATGTATTCTTTTGAAAATAGTTTTGATACTGTAGATCTGCTAAAGAGGTCTAAGAGAAAGTCTCACCCTCAGTGTTCCCTGGACCACATGTCAAGAACCACTGGTTTATGCATTACTTTTTTAATTAGTGATTTAAGTCAAGTCATGTTGGTTTTCCATTCATGATAATAATGATTTGTTTAGAAGGAAACTTTTACTTTAAATGATCAATTTAAAGAAATAAATTACAATAGAAAGGATAATTACAGGAAAAAATGTGAAGTACTTTGAAAAACCATAAACCAATACAATCCTGCAAACCTACCCTCTATTCTTATTTTATAATGGAGGAAACTACTAGATAGCTTTCCCTCAGCACTTCTCTTGGCTATCTTCTTCTAATGGTGAGGTCTTGGCTCTATATGTCAACTCTTCAGAGAGGTGGTCCTTAACTAATTAGGTACAACCTAATTACTTAGGTGGCAGATTAAAGGCCTATAGTATGAAACACTGATGGTAAGGAAGAATTTTTCTTCTCCTAAATTTTATAAAAATAAAATATCCATAATAAGTCCATTCTGTACTACTCCACTCAAATAAATATTGATTTTCTATTCAGTGGCAGCACTGTACAAAGAACTCTATGACTTACAAATCTACTAAGTAAGTATCCTGCCCTTAAAAAGTTTGCATACTGATAGGCAAAATTTGACACGTTAGGTACACAAAAATATACAAAATAGAAAGGGAGAAGTTTACAAGATAGAGTAGTGGAAATTCAAGGGAATAAAAGATTACTACCACTTCTGACAAAGGGTGCCCTTTGAGGGTAAGGCAGGTTTCAGGCAAGATAAAGAAACATGGAAGTTGGGTACTAATTTATAAATCAAGGCAGCAATTACTTGGAGAGATCCCCAAAAGTAACAGGCCATGAAGACGGTCAAAGTTGCATTCTCACTCTCAGGCAGGAGCGCTTGATGGTGGGGGAGGGGAGGGAGCGACGCAGGGACACACAAACCGGCCTTGCTGGAGGAGTTGACTGGCCAGCCCATCTCAGGCCCACAGGGGAGCCCCATCGAGGCTTCGCCTCACCTGACCGTCCTGACCACGAAGTACACCAGCACCGCGCCGCTCACTACCATCAACACAGTCAGGGCCCGCTGGGTCATGGGCTTGTCGCCAAGGTTGGGGCTCACAGCGAGGCCGCCACCCAGTAAGCCTTCCACGGCCTTCCCTCCGTGATCATCCGCCATAAGTCCCGCCCCGGGGCTGCTGCCATTGCCGGCCTCTGAGCCCTGTGGCCCTGCAGCTTCAGCCGAAGCACGGCCCGGCTGTTGGGCAGCGGTGGGGCCCCGCGGTAGGGACGGTTGTGTTCGCGACCCAGGGTCTGGAGGCCCAGGGCCCGGCGCGGCATCGGCCGCCCGTAGCAGTACCACAAGAGGTCCGCTCAGCCCTGGCAGCAGCAGCAGGAGAAAGACCGGGGCCAGGAAGTGGATGAGACAGCAGCAGCAGTGCGGGGCCTTCATCGTCCCCGGACCGCTCTCTCACCACGCGGGAGCCGCCGGGCCCGCCGCCCTGGCTCCCGGAGGGACCATGGGCGCGGTGAAGAACGAAGAAGAGGTGACCAAACCCAGGCTGAGGCCCAGCCGTGGCAGGTGGCAGAGACAGCAGCGGCAGCTACTGGGAGAACCGGAAGTTCGTACATCTCAGCAGCCACTGCTGCTACGGACGCTTTCGGTTGCCAACATGTGGGGGGGTGGGGAGGCGCGCTCAGTGACGTCAGAAGCTCGGGGCTTATGCGCACGCGTTCTGGAGGAAGACGTAAGGACGTGAGCTCTGTGGAGGCTAGTAAGGAATTGTCTATGAAGGATAACAGGTAAGAAAACACCTGGACAAAAAAGAATTGTGTAAAGTGTGCAGCAACTCATTGCATGCTGGAACCATGAGAGATAGTAGGAAGCTCATAATTTGAATTCCTTGTTGCAAAACTGCAAAAACACATCTAATGAGTAAGCAAGACAGGCTTAGTATCCCTCAGCTTGATTACAAATTTTAAACAGGCTTTTTTTCTGACTCTAGGCCTTTGACCTCCCTTTTCTTACAGCATGTACTTTAGAAAATTTGTAATTGTAAATTATTTCTCTGCCCCTTTGAGATGTAAACCTTTTAAAAAGCTTTTTTACAGTTTTATAACTCAAAGCTGCCTTTCTCACAGAAGAGGGAACCATCCCTTTGAAATGTAATTAGCAAGGACTATTTCCCATTTTCTGTGGAAGGATAGGAGCCTAACCTCACTAGGCTTCTTCAAGTTGTGAAAAACCTGTCATGAAGATAAAAGGAAGTTTACTTTTCCTTTGGGTAAAATCAATTAGCAATGGCCTATGATTATCCCCAACCCAGCTCTTAAAAACTCTCTAGCACTTTGCTACTTTTAGAGGTGTGCTCAGTCAGAGTTCAGACCCCTCTCCCCTATTGTGGTGTTCTTGAATAAAGTCTTCCTTGCCTGTTTAACTTGGACTTCAGTAGCAGGGAACATCAGTTTAAGCAGATATTAACAAACAAGAAAACATCTGACCAGAAGCCAAAGTTAGCATATGCCATCTTATTTAAAACTTATTCATTTCAACAGACCATTTAGAGTTCCTACTCTTTGTTTAGCACTGCTAAATTTTGAGTATTAGATAGTGAACATATAAGACTTGATTCCTGCCCTCATAGAACTTAGGTTCAACAACAATAATCATACTAATTTTGAATTCTGAAGTGTGTGTTATAAATGAAGTGTACAAAAATCTACACTACAAATTTTGTTAATTGCTACTTTTGGTAGGGTGAACAGGGATTAAGGTGACGCAGTTGCTTCTGCCTTATAGAATTGCAGGGATTTGGCCCCTTAATGTTGAGCTCCAGTGTGATGAAGCCCATTCTTGACACATACTAGTGTCAGCTTCCAACAGGCATTTATCAGTAATAAAGTGGCTCCTTTGATTTCCCATCTTCCTTACTCAGAACTTCATTCCAGACCATTCATGGAAGAGAATTAGTATTTAATGCCACTCTCCCCCACCTCCCAAGAAAGACCAACATGCAATTTGTGAAAGAAAGAAAGGAAAGAAAGAAAAAAGAAAAAAATGTGCATTATATTTCTTTCCTTCTAAAATGTGATTTTGCCATTGTGATCTTTACTTTGCTTGAAGGCATTATTACTGTCAACTACTCAGGCATAAAACCTTGGCATCATTTGTTACCTTCAACTTCCCATCTGCAGCAATCCTTAAATGATTCTGAAATCTCAGAGTCAAACTAATGTTTCTAAATGATTAGAGAAAGCCATGTTCTAATGTTTCTCAAAATTTGACTTCCACTCACCTTCAACAGAATCAGAAATAGAATTTGTTAAAATTGCAGATTCTGGGGCACTATTCCAGAAGTTTAGGAACAGAATTATGGAGAATGGGTACATGGATTATATATACATTTTAAATAAGTTCTCAAGGTGATTTTCATTTACACTAAAATTAAAGAATCTCTTTCCTTCCCTTCACTTCCTACATACAGATGTTCTCATATCCTGTCTGCTTCCCTAATGTCTTTCCATTAATCCACTTCTTTCTGCTTCCTCCTTGTAATATTAATAGCTAATCATTTTTATATTGATGGGGCTATATACTAGCCTTCTTGGCACCTGGCCCCATCTACCTTCAATTAAACCCTGTATGTTACTGCCAGGGTCAACTTTTCAAGATCAAATCGCTCTTGAAATACAAACAAACAAAAAACAAATAGATTCTTCCAAGATACTTAGTCCTCATCAACAGTGATTTTAATCAGGCAAAGCACCTGGAAGTTATTGTGTTCTTTGTAGAATACCATATTGTTTGTAAAACATCATGACATAATAATATATTCAAATCTGTCATAGGAATGAGGGACAATTTTCCTAAGGCAAAATATTGTGTTTTGCTTGTGAGTATAACGGCAATTTTGGGCACACATATCTAGTTAAAATACAAGCTCTCAAATATACTGGTTGTTTCTGAATTTTTCTATTAATTTTAGTATACTAGTTCATTTACTTATCAGTTGGCTTGTAAACAAGTTGTACTGAGCACTAGAGATTTAAAAACATAAGCGGGAGAAAATTTCTTAGAATGAGAAATTTATATCAAATTATTTAAATTTATCTGCACACTAAGAAAATACCAACATTATTTTAATTTATTAAAAAGGACATGAACAGAAAATTTTCAAAAGAAGATAGACTAATGGCCAACAAACATATGAAAAAATGCTCAACATATCTAATCATCAGGGAAATGCAAATCAAAACCACAACGAGATATCACTTAACTCCAATGAGAATGGCTTTTATCAAAAAGTCCCAAAACAATAAATGTTGATGTAGATCCAGAGAGATAAGAACACTCATCCACTGCTGGTGGGACCGCAAACTAAGTGCAACCTGTGAAAAGTGATATGGAGACACCTCAAGGAGCTACAAGTAGAACTACCATTTGATCCAACAATCCCATTACTGGGCATCTACCCAAAGGAAAAAAAGACATTCTATAAAAAAGACATCTGCGCTCAAATGTTTATAGCAGCACAATTCACAATTGCAAAGATGTGGAAACAACCCAAGTGCCCATTAATATATGAGTAGATTAATAAAATGTAGTATATGTATACCATGGAGTAGTACTCAGCCACAAAAAACGATGACGATCTAGCACCTCTTGTATTATCCTGGATAGAGCTGGAACCCATTCTACTAAGTGAAATATCACAAGAACAGAAAAACAAGCACCACATGTACTTACCATGAAATTGGTGTTAATCGATCAACACTTACGTGCACATATAGTTGTAACATTCATTGGGTGTTGGGCAGGTGGGAGCGGGGAGGTGGGGATAGGTATATTCATACCTTCTGAAGGATGGACACACTTGAAGCTCTGACTGGGGTGGGCAAAGACAATATATGTAACCCAAACATTTGTACCCCTATAATATGCTGAAATAAAAAATTAAAAAAAAAAAGAAATCTAGCACCTCAGCTGACGCAGCAACCATATTTCATGGAAGTATACTTAAAAAAACACTGGCGAGCTGAGTGAAATCTGAACTCTTCATTCTGTTACTGAATAATGATGTAAATATTAATTAAGTACCTAGTATGTACCAGCTATTGTGCTGTCAAACATTAAGTGATCAGCTTGTTTAATCCTTAAAAATACCCTGTAATTGTTCTTATTTTACATTTGAAGAAAGTGACGCACAGTGTAATTAATTTGGCCAAAATCCAGGTGATTAAAACCAATAGAGCTGGATATGGAACTCTGGCTGTCTAGTAGCGGAAGTGGACTATTGACTGCTATATTATTATATTTTCCTAAGTAAGCATTTCCATTATTTGATTCTAGCTTATTGTCTCAGTCAACTATTGCTAGAATAATGCTACATAACGAATAATCATAAAAATCTCAGTGGCATACAACAAATAAGAAAACTTCCACATCAGGTGACTGAAGTCTAAAAGGAAACAGAGTTTAATAGTCCAGAAAAGAGAACATGAAGTGATCACAAAACCAAGGAGCCTAGAGAATGTATTAAAAGCCAGAACGTGAAGGCAGAATTGGAATGTCAGAGAGACAGCTAAAGGCAACAGTTCAAGAATAAGAAAAGAGTGTTGTTGGAATAGGCACAGTATGTCTAAATAGGAATATAAACACATTTTAGGATTAAATATCTACAAAAGATGACCATATCAATGGGCTATAGTTCTTAAGAGGAAACAAACAAGGTGAGTCCCATAGTTGCCCTGGATCTCTGTGGAGGAACAATTTCCCAGCTACGGTGTAGTGACCCTGAGTTCAATCATAATATGGCAATCTCTCTAATGAGGAAGAGACTCAGAGTTTTGAACTTTTGAAAGTGTTGGAGTCTGTGGGGAAGGGCATTAAAAAAAGGGGTCTGTGGAGTTCAAGAAGTCCATGAGGGTTCCCCAAAAGTATTTGCCTGAGGACTGGGCTATACAACCATAGGCCAACTCCAAACCCATTTTAATAAAGCCCTGACAAGATACTTAGAGGAAACAGTTCGGAGATTGAATCACATCAATTTAGGAAAGTTCAGACAACAGATCAACAAAAATTATATGATTTCAAGAACAGAGATATAAAGTGACCACAGAAGAATGAACAGAATGACCCATGAAATGAACAATATTTCACAGTTTATATATATATATAATCTCCAAAAGGAATAAAGAGTATAATAAGGCAATAGCACAGTTTTAAAAACTGGTGGATGAAAAACTTTGACTTACAGTTTCAAGAAGGATAGATATCAGTAAGCAAGATAAATACAAAGAAAATCATATTTAGGCATATCAGAGTCACACTGAGTCACACATATCAGATTCCAAAATAGGAAAATCTTCAAATCAGCCTTGGGATGGAGGGGAAGATGTATTATGTATAGAACAACAATAATACGAATGAAGACATACTTTTCATCAGAAACAATGGACACCAGAAGACATTAAATACCAGTAAGGTATTTGAGGTGCTAAAAGAAAAAAAAAAAAAAGCTATTAATCTTTAATTCTATATCCAGGGAAATTATCTTCCAAAAATATGGTGAATAAAGATATTTTCAGATGAATGAGATCTGAGAAAATTATTTCAAGCAGACAGCACTACAAGTAATACTAAAGGACATTTTTTTTCTGGTTGAATGGAACTAATACAAGATGGAACTTCAATTTACAAGAAGGAGAGAACACCAAGTAGAAATGGAAAATCAATGTGTAAACACAAGAACCTCTTTTTTTTTTAAATTATCTCCTAATCTCCTGAAAACAATTTTCTGCAAAATAATATTACAAGGCTGCATTTTAATGCATGTACAAATTAAAATATGGCAATAAAATAAAAGTAAAGGACAAGAGAGGTACAGGAAATGGAGATGTAAAATATAGCAATAAAATAAAGCACATGAGAGGCGCAGACTTATTGTTAAGGAAGAATATTGTTAGACTTGCAGTAATCAGTGAAAAATAATGAAAAGAGGTATATCTAAGAGAAGATATTATAAATAACTACAAATAGAAGTATGTCTTCGTCAGGCATTTCTTACAGTGAATCATGAAAATGGCATCTTTCTAATAGTAAAAGTGACAGTATCAAAGTTTGGAAATTTACAGTGTAAAGAAGCAATAATTCCACCATGCTAAGAATTTCTAATATTCCAATATTATATGTGTGCCTATGTATATACATGTATATACTATTTGCTTATATAGTTAAAACAGTAAAGTACATATAATTTATGTTCTATTTTTACAGTTTATATCAAAAATATTTGTCCAAAATCACTTTGTAAACATGAATTTTAGTGGTTTACCATATGTGTTTACTACATTGGTCCATTACCCTTTAGCTGCAACACTATTATTAAATATACTCCTGTGGTATTACTTCATTTAAATATTTTCCAGCATCTTTGCCATTGAATTGTTTCTTAACGGAATGTGTGCCAGTGACCTCATTTTAGGGTATTATGTATGCAGAATCTCTCTATCTTAAAGATTTTTCTTAAAATGTTATGTCAGCTGGCTGAAAAGCAAAAGTGGATAGAGCTGAGGCAAGTACTAAGTATTAATGGCTCTCATTGACTGTGGCTGAGCAACCAACCCACAGAATAACAACTGTAGAAAGTAAACTTGAGACTGTGGTTGAAGTATAGGCAAGAACAAAGGAAGGTGGTGTTTGAGAACAGAGTCAGGTATGGACTAGGATGGCTCTCACTCACTGCCATAATCACTTGGGAGAAGATTAGGCCTTGCACAGGAGGATTATATTAATGAACATTTAGTCCCATGCAGTAATGTAGTATTTCCAAGATCATGATAGTGTATTGGCAATGAACGAAAAGTGAGTCACTATCAGGTTTGAAAGGAAAGTTGAAAGAGATTAATATTTGTGAGACAAGGGTGTTATGACTGGCTGTATATGTGCACTGAACAATCTTTCTTAGCATCAGTGTCACCAGGTAAAAAAAGAGAAATGCACACTGCATTCTTTAGCAATCGGAGTTTACTGAGGCAGTGCAGAGCCATGGGATAGAAGCACCACGGGGTTTATAATATGTAATAGATATGTCTGCAACTGACTTCTTCAATGAAATGTTAAGTTTTGGTGGTTGATATTGGCAGGAGGGAGGAAAGGGAGTGAAATTTGCATTTTTAAAACCTAGAAACTAGACAGTCACCTCAGAAAAGAAAACCAAACTTCATCAAGACACTGAATGTGTAAATCTTTACAAAATCTTGCCATTCCTTAATTGAGCTGATGCTATACTTGGAATTTGTTGAAGATGTTATACTTGTGTTTTAATTACAGAAAAAGTATATGATATCTGGATAGTAATCATTATATTTTAAAATGGGTTGTTAATTTGAAAGTATACACTGATGCCATAGAAGGAGAAATGTATCATAATGATCAGTTGATTACATATTATGAAAACCTATTTTACTTTATTACATTTTTAAACAGATAATACATTTACATGGTTTAAAATTCAAAATGTACGAAAGGATATTTACTGAAAAACTTCAGCCCTATTCACCAGATATACAGTTGCTTTCTCAAAGCCTAATAATGTTTTAGGTTTCTTGTCTATCTTCCAAAGTTATTCATACGTACACAAGGTGTATAAAAGTTTTCTTTTCTAAAACAAATGAAATGGTAGTATACATTATATACAATCCAGTACTTACCTTTTTTGTTGTTGCTATTTTTAAAAATGTCTTGGAGATTATCCCATTATCAGTATATAGTGAGAATTGTCTTATCCTTTCATTCAGGGCTGAATTATGACTTTTGTAGGCCTCAGGCACTTTGACATTCTTCAGCCCCTATCTCCATTAAAAAAATTTAAAATTATATTATGATTATATTGGTGTAAAGATTAAACCAGATTGAATTATTTATGATTATTATTTCTTTTTCCAATTATAAAAGAAATTAAAATTAACACAATTTTGTGGGTCCCTAAAAGTATTGTGGACCTTAGATTCTATGGCTATTGTCACTAATGGATAAATCAGCCCTGATTTTGACACTACAAAGTTTTACATGATAAGGATAATAATTTATTTTAATCAACACCTCCACTGGTGGACGTTTATGTTGTTTCAAAACTTTTTGATAATTCTTTTATACTAAATGGAGTTAACATTGTAAATCACAAGTTAAACAAAAAGAAGTAACCAAACACAATATTTACATACTCATTTAGAGTACCCTCTCTGAACTAAAATTATTATTTTGTTTTATTTTCCTTTATTTGTTTAGCTGGTGGTATACCACATAGCCACCAAGTCCTAGCTGGGCATCAAAAGTATTATATAAAGTAGTCCTTGATTTTGCTTTTCTATTTCTCTCTCTTAATACATCATCCCCTTTTCTTTCTTTTCTTCTTCTTTCATACTGATAAATTTTCTCATTCATTTACAATTCTTTTTTTATTTCCTATCTACTGTCTAAGTGTGTCCTAAAGGCTTACGTAAACACTTTGGTAAAATTCAAAGATGAAGAAATGGCTAGTATTTATCCCCAAATGGTTAATGTTTGAAAAGTGTCTGCATAGAATTTCCTTCTGCTTGTACATAAATAGCCTAACCCACAAATTAATTTAAATGTTGTGAATGTTTTGTCAAATTACCTTGACCTGGATTCTCACAAGTGTATTATGTCTTTCTTTTTATCCTATTTTCTATGCTAATCTCTTAACAAAATCATCACTTAGGTATATATAGTGGCTATTTTAGTATTTATATTGGAGCTCTCACAGAAAATTTAGTTCAATATGGCTTCCCTAAATGAGATATTTATCCAGCTACTTTAGATTTGTATACCACGGATTGAACTAAAAAAAAGCCAGGAGGAGCAGGTAAATGCATATAAAATCAACTGAAGAGTGATGGTCCTACCTGAAAATGGAAGGTTATTACTTTCAGTCATTTTTTGTCATGCAAGAGAAGGCATATTTTGATTTTTTTTTCAAAATAAAGCAGAAATCCATGTTTTTATGTAAAAAAATCACTTTTCAATTAACAAATAAAATAAACAAAAATAAGAAAAAACATGCAGTCAGCACGGCAGGCCAAATCAAATATATCTGTAAGCTGTAGAACTCATTGGTGAGCAGTTTAAAACTTCTGTATGAGCTCTTGGAAGACAGAAGTTTGTAACTGCCATTGATATGCAACAGAAGTGCCTAGCACATGGCTGGTGTTCATTAATATTATGTTAATTATGCCGAATGAATAAGAAATAAGATTTCTAATTCTGAATTTTAAAAAATCTTCATAATATGTTCATTTTACTTAGGTATCACAACTCTCTGAGGGATCAAAAAGATGGAAAGGTGTAATGCAAATTCTTCAGGTTAATCAAATTCCATGATTTAAAAGAAAAAAAATAACACTAAATGGATTTTTGTATATTTGTAGAAACATTTAAAATTATAATGGACCATGGATGAAATGTAACACCATAAATTTTATTGAAGGGAAAAGGGATGTCTAGAGATTATGAGTTTTCTGGTGTACATAAAGCTACTTAAATGCATGACTCAACTCATATCTCCTAATTTTTTAAAATTGGGCTGTTTCAGACTACACAATGTTTTCAAATCTGACACCAATACTATACTTCAACTAACAATTGGATAATAAGTATTTATCCCCTGACATCCCTAAATACTCAGATTTTTAAAAAGGCAACTCCTATTAGTAAGAAAATGTTTAAAAATTAAATTAATTGGCGAGTATTTCTGTTGGAATTGAACTCTAATTTTAAGCCACTATGATCTGAGAAGATACACAGTATAATTTCTATTTTTCTGAATTTCTTGAGGTGTGATTTGTGGCCTAGTATGTGGTCAATTTTGGAGAAAGTTCCATGGGCTGATGAGAAGAATGTAAATTCAGCTTTATTTGGGTGGAATGTTCTGTAGAGATCTGTCAGACGCTTTTGTTCAAGATCTCTGTTTAAGTCCATTATTTCTTTGCTTACTTTCTGTTTGGAAGATCTGTCCAGTTCATTCAGTGGGGTGTTGAAATCCCCTGTTCTAATGGTGTTATTGTTTATCGTGTCGTTTAGATCAGACAAAGTTTGCTTTATGTAACTGGGTGCTCGTGTATTGGGTGCATAAATATTAAGAATTGTAAACTCTAATTGTTGGATCTTCCCTTTCACCAATATATAGTGGCCAACTTTGTCTTTTTTTACTTTTGCTACGAAACACTAAAAAAAGAAATTGTAGAAGATGTAAACAGATGGAAAAACCTACCTTGCTCATGGATTGGTAGAATCAATAT
>NW_012150441.1:695746-697532 GCF_000956105.1 Propithecus coquereli
GATAATATAACTAGATATTTAATATGTACAAAAAGTTTGATTTTATGAATATGATACCATTAAAAATTATTTAACATAATGAAATTTGAAACTATAGTTTTAATACTAGTTTTGGTGTGATTAATTAACAATAGTGAATAATTCTTCTGTTTTATCAGATAAACCAGTTTTTAAAGTTCAAATTACGTAGTATGTCCATAACGTTCATCTCAAAGTATGACAAAGGATGACAAAAATTATAGGGTGAATATGTAAATATTGCTGTCTAAAAATATTAACAGTTTTCCTTTAAAAATTGTGTGCGTGTGTGTAGAATTGCTATATAAATGTTTTCCTGAAATACTGATAAGATTGAGGCTTACTAATCATTTTATTACTCTCATTACACTTACTACTCATCTTATTACACTCAAGATTACTCCCAATAATCAGCACTGACATACCAAGAAAGGGAATCTGGGTATGTTGTCAAAGTATCTCCCTCCAAGAACTCTGTCACAAGCTCCTGATTTGGGTTTTGTAGAAAGGGCACAATAAAATAAAACTGTGATGGCAACTTACTGGTCACCTCCGGAATGTGCCAGAATTGTTATGAATCTGCTAGGTAAGCCCTAGAGGAAAGGGGTGGTGGTCAGGGAGAATTAACCTGTGTCTAAAACTTTAAATAGAGCCAGCTGATCCTTCCATACACATGGTCATATTAAAGTAGTATACACAAGCCACAAGCTTATGATGCAGGTCAGATATTTACCCACCGTCACCCTTCTGTTTATTCACTCTGCTATTGCCTCTTGGAATGAATCTCAGATTGTTTTACTTAAGTTGCTGTTGAAGATACATACTCTATTCTCAGCCTGCATCCTAGCCTAGTGCACTATAACCTCAAGAAAGATTTGATATACAATGCTATATTGTTAGGAATCGTCACCTCCTTGTTCAATAAAATATCAGAACTTATTCCTTCTTTATAAATGTAATTTTGTACATCTCCACATAGGTAAAAGAGAGGATTTTCAATGTTCCCATTTCACAAGAATGATAAATGTTTGGGGTGATGAATATGCTAATTACCCTGATTTGATCATGATATGATGTATGCATGTATCAAAACATCACATTATACTCCATAAATATGTGCAATACGTCAATTAATAAAATTTAAAAACAAAGAGCTTTGAAAAATTGTAGAATATGTATAACTATTAACTAATATTTTCATGTGTCTTATTAGATATGTGTGAGAAAATATCATTCAACTAGCGAAAAGGAATTAAGTTAGGGGAAGTAGAAACTGGGAATTCCAGTGATAATATCTGCACTGTTCCTATGTTTTGTTTACGAACATCTTTGTTCAAGATGAATCACTAGAGGACACTAATAAATATAGCAGTCCTAAAAACATACACTGAACATCCTGTTATGTGAAAACTACCTATTCTCTCACAGCAGATAAATAAAAAGCAAATTCTGTACTTTAAAGGCTTCCCAACTAATCTGACATAAAAACAAATATAGCAGGCAGAAAATGAAGAAAAACAGATATCTGTATTTACTTTGGTCAGTCTAATAACTACGTGACATGGTGATTGCCTTTTCACGTTGAGCCTCCCGGGAGTTCTGTGTGCTTCTTGAATATCTGAATAGACCAATTTCAAGTTCAGAAATTGGAGCAGCAATCAAAAACCTCCCAAAACATAAAAGCCCCGGACCAGATGGCTACACTCCAGAGTTTTACCAAACATTCAAAGATGAACTCACACCTATACTCCAGAAATTATTCCACAAT
>NW_012150441.1:697582-699303 GCF_000956105.1 Propithecus coquereli
TCCACCATGCTAAGAATTTCTAATATTCCAATATTATATGTGTGCCTATGTATATACATGTATATACTATTTGCTTATATAGTTAAAACAGTAAAGTACATATAATTTATGTTCTATTTTTACAGTTTATATCAAAAATATTTGTCCAAAATCACTTTGTAAACATGAATTTTAGTGGTTTACCATATGTGTTTACTACATTGGTCCATTACCCTTTAGCTGCAACACTATTATTAAATATACTCCTGTGGTATTACTTCATTTAAATATTTTCCAGCATCTTTGCCATTGAATTGTTTCTTAACGGAATGTGTGCCAGTGACCTCATTTTAGGGTATTATGTATGCAGAATCTCTCTATCTTAAAGATTTTTCTTAAAATGTTATGTCAGCTGGCTGAAAAGCAAAAGTGGATAGAGCTGAGGCAAGTACTAAGTATTAAATGGCTCTCATTGACTGTGGCTGAGCAACCAACCCACAGAATAACAACTGTAGAAAGTAAACTTGAGACTGTGGTTGAAGTATAGGCAAGAACAAAGGAAGGTGGTGTTTGAGAACAGAGTCAGGTATGGACTAGGATTGCTCTCACTCACTGCCATAATCACTTGGGAGAAGATTAGGCCTTGCACAGGAGGATTATATTAATGAACATTTAGTCCCATGCAGTAATGTAGTATTTCCAAGATCGTGATAGTGTATTGGCAATGAACGAAAAGTGAGTCACTATCAGGTTTGAAAGGAAAGTTGAAAGAGATTAATATTTGTGAGACAAGGGTGTTATGACTGGCTGTATATGTGCACTGAACAATCTTTCTTAGCATCAGTGTCACCAGGTAAAAAAAGAGAAATGCACACTGCATTCTTTAGCAATCGGAGTTTACTGAGGCAGTGCAGAGCCATGGGATAGAAGCACCACGGGGTTTATAATATGTAATAGATATGTCTGCAACTGACTTCTTCAATGAAATGTTAAGTTTTGGTGGTTGATATTGGCAGGAGGGAGGAAAGGGAGTGAAATTTGCATTTTTAAAACCTAGAAACTAGACAGTCACCTCAGAAAAGAAAACCAAACTTCATCAAGACACTGAATGTGTAAATCTTTACAAAATCTTGCCATTCCTTAATTGAGCTGATGCTATACTTGGAATTTGTTGAAGATGTTATACTTGTGTTTTAATTACAGAAAAAGTATATGATATCTGGATAGTAATCATTATATTTTAAAATGGGTTGTTAATTTGAAAGTATACACTGATGCCATAGAAGGAGAAATGTATCATAATGATCAGTTGATTACATATTATGAAAACCTATTTTACTTTATTACATTTTTAAACAGATAATACATTTACATGGTTTAAAATTCAAAATGTACGAAAGGATATTTACTGAAAAACTTCAGCCCTATTCACCAGATATACAGTTGCTTTCTCAAAGCCTAATAATGTTTTAGGTTTCTTGTCTATCTTCCAAAGTTATTCATACGTACACAAGGTGTATAAAAGTTTTCTTTTCTAAAACAAATGAAATGGTAGTATACATTATATACAATCCAGTACTTACCTTTTTTGTTGTTGCTATTTTTAAAAATGTCTTGGAGATTATCCCATTATCAGTATATAGTGAGAATTGTCTTATCCTTTCATTCAGGGCTGAATTATGACTTTTGTAGGCCTCAGGCACTTTGACATTCTTCAGCCCCTATCTCCATTAAAAAAATTT
>NW_012150441.1:713958-715783 GCF_000956105.1 Propithecus coquereli
TTTGGTTAAATTAAAAAAAAAGAAAAACAGATATCTAAGAATGTCAATCACAAGATTCTTCTTTAATAATTATCTTATTTGTCACCAGGGAAAAACTACTTCCCCTTCCAAGAATATATCAATCAAAGCTCATTGATGAAAACATTGTTAGGGAATTGTATATTTTCCTGTGATTCGTCCATTTATTCATTAGCACATTTATTCATCTTTTCAATTTATCAAACCTATATTGAGTACTACTACATGGACATACCTAGTAGTGTCTCTTGGGTAGCTGCTTCACACCTATACTCACACAGTTATAGGGCAGTCTGACCCTATTCCCTGGCCACACTAGTAAAGCTCTAGGCGGGTACCTGACTCAAGCTGGATCATTCAGAATCCATTAAAAAATTTAGAATTTGCAATAAGATTCAACTCATGTGGGAATGTTTACTGAATGGTTACAATGCAAAAACTCAGCCATGTTTTCTGCAATGTGGGTTTAGGTGTAGCCAAAACTGATTTGGATATCAAAAAAACCTGAGTTGACAGAAGGGACAAAAACAAAAATGAAAAGTAGTAACTGTAGGTTTGTTTATTTGTGTTTTGGTTCATTTTGTGGTTTTCAACGGCATTTGAGTTTCTAATTCTGGACTCTACAAGTTCTGGCTACTTTCATACCATTCATTGTGTGTTCTGAAATTGGGCTCCTATAATATGTTCTCCCTCCAAGATTTTTTTTTTTGTTTTTTTGGACATTGATTTTTTGTCCTTTATTTGCTTCTAAAATGATTTCAATTAATACTAGCTCTGATGAGCTACTATGTTAGACACTGATAGTTTAATTGAGATATAGTCCCAGTTTTTGAGATACAGTCAGATAAAGGAACTAATCTAATAACTTATGTTCAGTAAAATTGTAATGAATTTCTAGAAAAGAGTTAGCCAGAGGATGCTGTGCTGTGATAATGACTGATAAATGGGAGCTATGCTGTTGTACAACAATGGGTTAAATTTTACAAATACTAAGTTAAAATAATTATCCTCAATAACAAAATGTATTTTTTAAATTATTCATTTGAGTAAATTATACATAAAACTGTGCCATATAATACAATCTACACTAGTTAATTTCACCTGCATTACTGGATGATTTTGGACTCAAAATTAGCATATTTAAATTCTCCACCAGCCTTGCCTAAAAAAAACCCTGTAAATAACAGTATATGAGCTTATGTATTAAAAGGCAGAAAATCACCAATTCCATAATAAAAATAAGAATAATAAAGTAAATTACTTCAAAAATACAAGTTTTAATTTCATTTAGCCAAGTCTAAATTCTAGATGTGAAGTATTGTTTCTCCTTAAAATAATTCCCCCAACAGGTAAAACAATAATGTTGGTCAAAGAGTACAAACCTTTAGTTATAAAATGAATAAATTCTGGAGACCTAATGTACAACATAGTAATTATAGTTAATAAGACTGAATTGTACACTTGTACACTTGAAATTCACTAAGATAGTAGATCTTTAGTATTCTGATCGCACATAGGCAACGTAACTATCTGAGGTGATGGAAATGTTAATTACCTTTACAATGTAAACATATATCAAAATATAACATTGCAAACCTTAAATCATCACAATTTTTACATATGAATTTTACCTTAATAAAGCGGGGGGGAGGGGAAGAATGCCAATAACGTAGGATACATCCATAATGTGATGACTGATCAGGACATGCTTATATCACTTTATATAAAACTAATACCCTTACAAGGTATTTCAACCAAAACGGGACAGAGTTACATAAGTGAGCTTTTATTTATTTTTATTTTTTAA
>NW_012150441.1:718798-721319 GCF_000956105.1 Propithecus coquereli
TATATAAATAAAATCAATGTGTTCATTGGCTTGTTTACCCAGTGGCCAAGTATTTACCGTATAGGATTAATTTTATTTTTGCAGTTCTACTATCAAATGGAATAAAAATAGCAATGAAAGAACCTGTACACCATTAAGTACAGGGATATTTTGGAATTTTCTCCTTCATTGAATTCTAGATCAGTAAAATTATTTTGCTGTATAGTATTAGGAGACACATAAACTGTGATTGTATTGTTGCACATTTATATTATGATTCCGTCCTTGCTGGCCTCTACGTTTCTAAATGCCATTTGCAGAGCTAATTTGGAGTATATAAAACTGCACTTACCAATATTGAGCTATAATGATGTAAAAAGTTTCGATTCAGTAGTCATGTCATATTTGGTCAATAGCCAGCAATTGCCATTAGTAAGAAGTGAAGCACCTACAAGAAGTGCCAAGTCAGTAAGAGAAAAAAATCAAAGAGGGATGAAGTGATCTGTAATGAGCAGAGAAAAATCAATAAGATAAAAGAGCCTATCTCTTAAAATGAATGAAGCAGAGACCAGTTGATGCTCAAACTACATTTATTTCATGTAAGTTGTTGCTCTGAGCAGTAAAGATCAGCACAAAAATACTTCTTTCTTACTCTAATTCTTCCTGATTACAAGCCCATTCTAGATTTTATATATTCATTGTGCCTAGCAATACACTGAAGAATGTGTCTTATTTTTTAAAAAAAGTGTTTAAAGAGGCAAATTTAGAGCAAGTTCTACACTATGCAAAACTCTCTATAATAGTAAGCCGAAAACCTGATTGTCATTCTCTGTTACATCACTCCTACTAGCCTAATTTAGATTGAATAAAAAACAGTGTGAGAATTGCCAGCTTAGTATGTAGGTTAGCCTTGGGACTAACTTAATTTAGTGCTCTGTCTTGAAGCATATAGAAAGCTTATCAGGAAAACATCAAAGAGGAACTCCTAAGTCCTTGAAGAGCTATTCATAGATTCCAGGAGGATAAATTCAAGCTTGAAAAAGAATGGAGATTGTGGCACCTGAAAGTTACAAATTGCACTGCCACTCTGTTCAATTCCTCCCGTTAAGAAAGCTTTCTTGGCTTCTGTTTAACAATAGAATTTTTTAGTAAATCCATTGATTTAGCTGGAGGATACACAAAAGTAAGGGAATTCAGGATTTTAGGAGGGCATTCAGTTTATCTCTTTACTGCTCAAATGCATTATTGCTTTATGTTTTCCAAGGATGATAAAGAATCAGGTGAATATCTAATACCTCAAATGTGGAAAGACAATCTATATACACAGTCATCTTTTCTAAAGATGAAGCTTTTCATGAGGGCAAGGAAAAGAGTGGGTTTCTTCTTTTCCTACTATTGAAATGAGTTTATTAGCTTAAGCCTTTGGATTCCAAGTCAAAAGCTCTGTGTTATTCAGACTTAAAGATGACCCCTTGATGCCTTACAACCCTTATTGTGAATTGTACTAGAATTGGTGTATGTGACCAATCAAACATGACAGAATACATAGTACGCCACTTCTGAGTTTAGATTATAAGATAGAACATCCAACTTGGTTCCTCTCTCTCTTAGATCATTCAATCTTGGAAAGGCCTTTCTTAGATTATGTGATCTTGGGAAAGCCTTATGGATTGACCTACCTGGCAAGGAACTAAAACTTCTTACCAATAGCCACATGAGTGAACTTGGAAATAGTTCCTTCAGCCTCAGTCAAGCCATAAAAATGCAGCCCAGGCAAAAGCTCGACTGCAGCCTCATGAGAGATCCAAAGCCAGAAATATGTGACTAAACTACATTTGAATTACTGTATCTCAAAAACTGTGTGACATTCTTATCTTAAGCCACTAAATTTTAAGTTAATTTTCATATAGTAATATACAATTAATAAAGGTTATTCCATCTTCATTGGGACACAACTTTTTCATTTATGAAATGCTTGTTTTCTAAATAAGTCATGTCAAAGATTCTTTTGGTTTGGTCCTGATCAAGTGCGACTGATTCCTGAGATGCAAGAATGGTTCAATATATGCAAATCAATAAATGTGATATACCACATTAAAAGAATAAAAAATAAAAATCATGTGATCATCTCATTAGAGGAAGAAAAAGTTGATGAAATTCAACATCACTTCATGGTAAAAATTCTCAATAAATTAGATATAGAGGAAATGTACCTCAACACAAAAAAGACTATTTATCACAAACCCAAAGCTAACATCATGCTCAATGGTAAAAAGCAAAAAGCCATTCTTCTAAAATCAGGAATATGACAAGGATGTTCATTCTTATCACATCTATTTAATGTAGTACTGGAAGTCCTAGCCATAGCAATTAAGCAAAAATACATACATTCATGTCATCTAAATCAAAAAGGAAGAAATGAAATTGTCTCTTTCGCAGATGACATGATCTTATGTATAGAAAACTCTAACGTCTCCACCAAAAAAGTATTAGACCTAATAAATGCATTACAGTTGCAGGATACAAAATCATTATAGAAAAA
>NW_012150441.1:721989-725093 GCF_000956105.1 Propithecus coquereli
CGTTAAGACTTGAACCTGCAAAACTCTTAGAAGAAAACACAGGGGAAAAATCCTGTGAGATTGGTCTGGGCAGTGATTTTTTTGCATAGGACTCTAAAAGCACCAGCAATTAAAGAAAAAATAAACAATAGACACTACATTGAACTAGAAGGCTTATGCACAAGAAAGGAACAAGCAATAAAATGAAAAGACAATCTAAGTAATAAGAGAAAATATGTGCAAATTGTATATCTAATAAAGGGTTACTATTCAAAATATGTAAGAAATTCACAACTCAATAGCAAGAAGAATCCCAAGTAATTCAATTTAAAAATGGGGAAAGAACGCGAACTGGTATTTCTTCAAAGAAGTCATACAAATGACAAACACATATATGAAAAGTACTCATCATCACTAATTATCAGAAAAATGAGAATCAAAACCACAATGACATATCACCTCACACCACCTGTCAGGATGGCTATTATCAAAATGGCAAAAGATAGCAAGTGTAGGTCAAGTTGTGGAGAAAAGAGAACCTTTATACATTGTTGGTAGAAATGTAAATGGTACAGTCATTATAGAAAACAGTTTGGAGGTTTCTCAAAAAATTAAAAATAGAACTACCACATGATCTAGCAATCCAAATTTTGGGTATATATTCAAAAGTAATAAATCACTATTTCAGCCTTTAAAAAGAGAGGAAGTTCTGACATTTGTGACAACATAAATGAATTTGGAGGACATTATACTAAGTGAAATGAGCCAGACACTGTAAGACAAATAGTGCATGATCTCATATATATATGGTATATATGGAATCTAAAAAACACCAAACTCATAGAAACAGAATAAAAAGGAGAGTACCAGGGATCAGGGTGGGGGAAATAAGAAGAGTTGGTAAAAGGGTACAAACTTTCAATTACAAGATGAATAAATCCTAGAGACCTAATGCATAGTATGTTGATTATAGTTAATAATAATATATTGTATGCTTGACATTTACTAAGAGAATAGATCTTAAGTATTCTCATCACACACACGGCAAGTAAGTGAGATGATGAGTATCTTAATTAGCTTGATTGTCATAATCATTTCACAATGTGTGTGCATATCAAATCATTATGGCATACATTTAAAATATAGACAACTTTTATTTATCAAGTATACCTCAATAACACTGAAAAATTTTCTTTTGCTTCATGAATGTCACTTATGGAGTTGAACCACACACTTTTAGGTACCATCGTCCTTTGAATCCAAGAGATTTAAAGAAAAATGGTTTTATTGTGATTTTCAGAATTTTAGGTGATCTTTTTGTTTTAATATGTCTAGGATACATGGTAGGTGCTAAGGTCTGTCTCTTTGAGAACTATATATTAATATGTTTACATTCTGCAATTAAGCATACATTGTCCTTTCTTCAAGTTATTCTGGCTTCTTACACTGTCTATATGTGTAAGTTGAAGATAATAATACTGGGTCATTGGAGAGATAAAATGAATAAATGCACATAGAATACTTCAAACCCTTCTTGGAATTTTGTAATTGCTATATACATGCCCTTTCCTGGATTATCTCCCTCAGCTCATCTTGATTATTAGAGATACTATTAGGGAGATATGAACCTATCATTATGATCTTCACCTCTAATTCAGAGTTTATTGTCCTAGAATTTTCTCCTGCATTCGTATGATATTTTTTCTCAAGATATTTAGTTGATAACCCCAGATTTTGAGTTCACCTCTTTGCTAACATCAATTTATTGGATAAAATTCAAATATAATACTTAAATAGAGCATACTCATCAACCAAGAGACCATTTCAAAGTGTTTTAAACACAAAAAGGAAATGTCAGTAATCACTGGTTGCTCAGTTAATGAGAAAATGAAACACTAGTTAATTTAAGGGCTATGGTGTTAATTAGTTCAGAGAGTAATAGAGAAGAAGCTAGCAAAGGAGGTTTGTATTCACTCTGCCATATAAACAAAAAGTCCAGAATACACCTCCAATTCCTATTGTGGTTATCCTTAGAGATTAAGGGCAAGCTTGTGGGAAGGCTCCCTGAAAACAGAGACATTTAAGCATATACCTAAAAGACAAGGAGAAGTTAACAAGGCAGAGTGAAGTGAGAATTAAATAATTTACCATTTTTTAAATCAAGATTTTATTCCCACTAAGTTATGATTCTATTAATTTAGTAGATATTCCATTTAAAATGCATAGTAACTCCATTCTTGGTAATTAGTAACCTGGGATTTTTATTTCAACTTTTCTATTTGAAGAGTATGCCAGCTTGAAATACTGTCATTTCATTATTGAACTACTTATATTATTTATGATTTTATGGAAAACTCTGTTAAGAATAATATTAAATATGTGGGATTTCTGTTAACCTTACCTTGCTCTTTGCATCAGTGATTTGGACTCAATTATGGGCTACATATATCTATACTGTTTGGTTATAATGGCCCCAAATCCAACTTAAAATAATTGGATTAAAAATTTATTGGTCCCTATAAAATCCTATTATTAGAGATTATTCTTTGCTGGATGGATCTACAGATTTATATTACCACAATATTCTATACACTGATTTTACACTTATACAATATCTAAGAAGAGAGCTATTTGGAATCAACATAGATACCTAGTTATTGACTTTTACACAGTACTTATATATTTTTTTTTATTTCAGCATATTACAGGGGTAGAAATGTTTAGATTACGTATATTGCCTTTGCCCCACCCAAGTCAGAGCTTCAAGCCTGTCCATCCCCAGCCGGTGCACACCACATCCATTAGGTGTGAATATACCTATCCTCTCCACCCCTCCCATCTGCTCGACACCCTATGAAGGCTACCACTATATGTGCACATAAGTGTTGATCAGTTAATACCACTTGATGGTGGGTACATGTGGTGCTTGTTTTCCATTCTTGCGATACTTCTCTTAGTAGAATGGACTCCAGCTCTATCCAGGATAATACAAGAGGTGCTAGATCACTATTGTTTTTGTGGCTGAGTAGTATACATGGTATACATATACTATATTTTATTAATCCACGCATGTATTGATGGGCACTTGGGTTGTTTCCACATCTTTGCAATTGTGAAGTGTGCTA
>NW_012150441.1:737886-738464 GCF_000956105.1 Propithecus coquereli
AGAAAATTTATAAAACACAATTTACCTAATGCAGATGAAACTGGAATCAGGAAATCAATAAACCTACGTGCTCACACTTTTAGGTTCAGTTCACATTAATAAGGATATTAAGAGAAGAGATTCTTTAGTCAACAGCAAATAAAAATATGTGATGTGTCTCCAAATGAAAGGTTTTATTTGGTAATATACAAAGAATACAATTACATTTTGGGGTATATACATAGACCAAGTTGGCCTCTGTTACATCCAAAAAACAAAGGAGAAGGTTGAGCTTTTATTGTGAAAGAGAAAATTTATGTAAGTTGTGTTGAAAGAAAGCTCATTGGTACTTGTGGCACTATTCAGGAGCTGTCAAGCTCTGACTGGTGACTGGTGTCACTGACTGGGTGAAATTACTCTTAAAGTCATAGCAGGTCATTTTGCGTCCGACACAGTTCTTGGAATAGGTATTAGACCTGAGTGTTTTATCTCATGGCCTCTTGTCTCCGTTTTAGTTGGGTGTGACAGGAATGACTCCAAATTGTGTAATCAGTTTTCACGTTTTGATCAAGATCTTTTAATGAAAGCATTGCTAATCA
>NW_012150441.1:738514-740822 GCF_000956105.1 Propithecus coquereli
CAGAGGTTGTACTAGTTTTCAGTCCCACCAGCAGTGTATGAGTGTTCCTGTCTCTCCACATCCATGCCAACATTTATTATTTTGGGACTTTTTGATAAAAACCATTTTCACTGGAGTTAAGTGATATCTAATCGTGGTTTCGATTTGCATTTCCCTGATGATTGGAGGTGTTGAGCATTTTTTCATATTTTCATTAGCCATCAGTCTATCTTCTTTTGAAAAGTTTCTGTTCATGTCCTTTGCCCATTTTTTGATAGGGTCGTTTGATTTTTTCTTGTGATTTTCCTGAATTCTGCACAGATTCTATTTATCAGCCCTTTATTGGATGTGTAGCTTGTGAATATTTTCTCCCATTCTGTAGGTTGTCTGTTTGCTCTCATGATAGTTTCCTTGGCTGTGCAGAAGCTTTTTAATTTGATTAAGTCCCATTTATTTATTTTTATTGATGCTGTGACTGCCTTTGGGGTCTTCTTCATAAATTCTTTGTCTAGGCCAATGTCTATAAGAGTTTTTTCAACATTTTCTTCTAGAATTATTATAGTTTCATGCCTTAGGTTTAAGTCTGTTATCCACCATGAGCTGATTTTTGTGAAAGGTGAGAGGTGCAGATCCTGTTTCAGTCTTCTGCGTGTGGCTATACAGTTTTCCCAGCACCGTTTATTGAATAAGGATTCTTTTCTTCAGTGTATGTTTTTGTCTGTTTTGTCAAATATTGGATGGCTATATGAGAATGGTTTTATATGTGGGTTCTCAGTTCTGCTACATTGGTCTATGTCTCCATTCTTGTACCAGTACCCTGATGTTTTAATTACTATAGCCTTATAGTATAGCTTGAAGTCTGGTAAATTGATGCTTCTCAATTTGTTCTTTTTGCTTAAGATTGCTTTTGCTTTATGGGGTCTTCTCTGGTTCCATACAAAGTGTAGAATTATTTTTTCTAGATCTGCGAAAAATGATGTTGGCATTTTAATAGGGATTGCATCGAATCTGTAGATCACTTTAGGTAGTATAGACATTTTAGCAATGAGCATGGTGTGGTTGTCCACCTGTTTATGTCCTCTGCTATTTCCTTCCTCAGTGTTTCATAGTTCTCCCTGTAAAGGTCTTTCACCTCCTTAGTTAAATATATTTAGAGGTATTTTATTTTCTTTGTTGCTATTGTGTAGGGTATTGAGTCTTTGATTTGGTTCTCAGTTTGACTGAAATTCAAGTTTGATAGGAAATATCTTGCTGCTACATTTACATGAACTGGAAATATGTCCTTTACAGAAAGAATATAAACATTCACATTCTCTTCTATGAAGTTCACAGGAATATATTTTCTTAATTTGGACCCAATTGAATTGATTGTGTAATTACTGTCAGGAAAAATGACTTCAGGTCAGCTCTTCCAAAAACAAAGATATTTTTTGGCTTTTGGTGGCTGTCTTCCAACAATTTACTACCTTCTATCTGACATATATATTAGGATATTCACTATGATCTTTTATCATAAAAACATTTGTGAGTTCTTTTACTGGAGAATAAACACACACACATGCAAATACACACTTAAATGGACTGCACATATATTCTAGGCTAAGAATCTTGTCACCATCATATTTTTGCTACAGACCTTTAAACTTTCCCTGTTTATGGATTCATGCAATGGTGCATTGGTATGATTTCTCTATGGCCCTCTGGAGTCCTTAGGGTCTTCTCTGAGAAATTTTACTGTGTCCTCCCCAGTGCAGAGGAAGAGAGCTCTTCTAGTAAATTAATCATTTATTATATATATCATTTTTATTCTCTCTTTTCTCCTCTTCTTTCCCACCCCTTCATTTTCTTTCTTTCTCCCATTCCTTCCATAAAGCTCTGCTGTTTCTTTGCACACCCACCCCACACTTAGTGTATTAACTCCTGCCTGGCTCTGGTTTACATACCAATACAGAGCACATGTACTGGAGGCTCAAATTCACTATTGCTCAATGTCTCAAAATCTTTGTGAAAATAAACAGTACTTAGAATGGATTTCCTGGAAATTAAGTAGTCCACACATTTTTCTTGCTTGGAGATTCTTAACTTTACATAAAAGAGAGTGTAAGAGCACCTTCAAATTGCATATGCATTTTATATGTATGAATTTTAATGGGCAGTCTATTTTCATCAGGTATTCAAAATGGCTTGTAACTAAGAAATGGTTGGAAATCATCTCACCTGATATTTTGCAAAACTAATTGATTTGGATTTATACAAAAGTTTAGAAGTCTGTGTACCTGGACTTTGGTACTCACAGTATTACATATATTTAATTGTTCCTAAGATGAGT
>NW_012150441.1:741852-743249 GCF_000956105.1 Propithecus coquereli
CAAATGGGTTGCTGACTACCATCTTATTGCATTAAATATTATGATAGAATGAACCGATGAATGTAAAGAGAGTAAAAAAGAAAATTGATTTTTTTGCTTTACGTCCTAAGTAGAATTCTCCAATCTAAAATGCTATCTATAGAATAATAATCATTTGAACATATATTTACTGGATAAAAGGAAAGCCCAAGTCTTGGACCTAGCATATATAATAAGCAAACCCAGAGATATGATATAAACCATTTCTTCTCAGCCACATATTCAATGTGCTATCACGTAAACACTGAGTCTTAGCCAAAAAAAGAAATGAGTATTCTGTTTCAAGTGCACAAAACTCTTAACAGTGACAGGTTAGGTAAAATTTTAAAAGCACCCTTTTTTAAATTCTTTTTAAACATCAACAAAAGCTACTACAACTCTCCTCTTTGGGCAGCCTATGTGCACAAGAATAACAAACTAGAGAGGAGAGGCTTCTATATATCACATATCTCACCCAGTCTAGGCCTAGGCTCTTTTGTGCCTAGTTCTTGGTAAATGCTCATAGAATAATTGATGACACCGCAGAGGGTGGAGGGGGAGTCCCTGAACAGGGACTTATGTCTCAGATATATCTGTCACAGAAGAAAAATGAAATGCCTAGACTGCCAAAAACCAAGTTTACTGCAATGGAAGGAAATGTCTATCTGCTAGCTCCTAGTCAGAGAGCTGACATGCACTGCTTCTTTTCATTTTATGGGTGATTTAGTGCTATTTCTAGAAGGTATGCTCATTGCTTTACTCAGATTTTGCCAGAAATATCAGATCTGTACTGGTTCTTATAGTAAGAGAAGAAAATGTGAGAATCACTTTCTTCATAAGTCTGAGGTAAAATTGCTACTGTAAAGACTTGACTCTTAATACACAAAAAGTCTTTTTAATAGTTCTTTTTTAAGGGTTGTTAACCTAGACTGAGGGACAAACTCTCTAAGTAGTCAGCAAGTAGGAAGAGAAAAGTGAAATCAAGAAACTTTAGACTGAAGTGTCTACGGGGCTTGAGAGTGAACATTGATGGAACAGCTACTAGGAGCTATAGTCTACCTTTGGAGAAACTCAGTATTACTGTGCAAAATAGTTTCTAAACTAAAATAAGGATAGAAGTATGCATTCAGAGATAAAGGAACCAACTCAAAGAAGGTAAAGGAATGCTTCTAGGTTCTACTTCCAAGTCCCTTTGAGAATGTTTGGGCATTAATCCCTTTGATAAATTTATTAAAATATCTATATTACTACTTTATCTGTCAAGATTTGACCTACGATGTGAAATGAACATTGATGCAACAGCTACTAGGAGCTATAGTCTACCTTTGGAGAAACTCAGTGTTACTGTGCAAAATAGTTTCTAAACTAAAATAAGGATA
>NW_012150441.1:747344-748434 GCF_000956105.1 Propithecus coquereli
TCTTGGGATAGTAGTCTACTTTAGATGTTATTTGCTTTAATTTGGGGTGAACTTTAGCTTTAAATCACCTGTCATGGTGTTGGTCCAATAAGGAGTAGGAGCCTTTTGTAAATTAGAGATGTGGATCAGAAGTCAATGCTTTTACGTTTGGCAGCACAGGATTTGGTGAGAAGGTCTTGATATGGACCCTTCAAATGAGGCTAGGAAGACTCCTTTCGCAGGTGTCCTTTTCAGTAGACAAAATCACCCAGTTTGTAGATTGTGGTGTTTTATGTCTTCATCTCCTAGGAGCACACTGTGGAAAGATTATTTTGCCAAAGTATAATTATTATTCATTGTTTTAATAATGCCCTGACAATATTGCAGTACATCTCCTTTTATTAACTGAGGATCAGAAGCAGAGAAAGCTAAGTGTATAGGATGGATTATTGTCATTACTATAAAAAGTGAAAGTTTGTGGGGCCTAATGGGAGTGATTTTCAAATTTAATAATACCAAAGGAAAAACCTTAGGCCAAGGGAGGTGTAAGGTTTTTATAAGTTTCATCAACTGGGTTTTCATAGTTTTATGTGTTTGTTCTACTAGGCAAGAAAATTGGAGATTGTAGACACAATGAAAATGTAATATTTGCTAAGCTGAATATACTTGCTTTATCACATTGCTAGTAAAATAGGTTCTCTAGTCACTATGAAATTTAACAAAATTTCCCCATATGGGTATTTTTTTTTTAGAAGAATGTTGGCCATGGCTTGTCTGTAAGAAAAGGCTTCCACTCAATGGGAAAACACACAGATCATAACAAATATATATGTATATCCATAGGAGGAAAGTAATTGTGTAAAATCCATTTGTCGCATTTCAAATGGCTCATTAGGTAAATTAAAATGTCTGTGAGTGGTACATTCAGGTGGCACAAGCCACATAGTACTTTGAGTAGCTCTTTTTACATTACCCCACCAATATTGTTTTATTAAAAAAATTAATTTTTCAGTTGTCCAATAAGTCAAATTATGTACTATAGTTACCAGTGGATATTTCATTGAATTGGGGATAACTGGTTTGTTATCAGGTCAAACCAGAGTTCTTTTTG
>NW_012150441.1:751939-753877 GCF_000956105.1 Propithecus coquereli
ATAACATGAGGTTTTAGCAGGCAAATATCCAAACTATGGCAAAGACTGTTTAGATTCCTTAAGTTCATTACAGTTTGTATTTTAGTGGCAAAGGTTTTATAGCAATTAACAAATGCCAAGAGGTGTTTTTTGCAGATTAGGGACACTGTGGGATTTAGAGACTCCAATTATTTTTCTCTGGAAGCATTCATGTATTATAATCAGCAGTTTAGAATTTTTTCTAAACTTTTTAGATTTAGTGATTTTTTAGTGATTTTTTTTATTGGTATCCTCTAGGGTGTAAGCCAATTGATTTGCCAAATTAACAAGATCAAGAGTTGGCATGTTTTTCGATTCCATATAGCTGAGAAAATTTTGGGGAGACCATTAACACACATAGAATTAAAGGTGACCTGGTAAAATCAGCATCCATAGGAAGGCCAGAATTTTCTTTGAATGCAACCTGGAGTCTGTTATGATAGTTATGAACTAGTTAATTTGGCTTTTGTATCCTAGCTTGAATTTTATTTAAATATGTGGCTTTAGAAAATGTTTCAAAGATGATCCTATGTAAATTTCGTGTACGTTATCAAGCCTTTTCCAAATACTTGAGAAGTGGGGACAGGTCTTACTAAATCTTGTTGAGGATGGGACCAATTGGCTTTTTCTATCCATGTTGGGCCTAGCCTTCTCCCACAAGCGTGTGGACACATTGACAAAGGTCAAAGAAGATGAACCAGTAAGCCTGAATTGTGATGTTAAATTTATTGACAAAGTGATTAGGATCCTCAGTAACCTTAGGAAATTCTTTGGTTATAGCAGAGTCAGCTTAATCCAAGGAATATGGGAAATCTGGGGAAAGTGAGGATCATTAGAGGTTCTAATCTTAAAAGGACAAATTTTTATAGGTTGAAGTTTGGAAGCAGAAGGGATAGGAGGAGTAAGAGTAGTGAGTGTAAGGGAAGAAGAGAAGTTTGGAAAGGGAAGGGGAAAAGCGAAAGATAGTAGGTGGTACCTGAGAAACAGAAAGGGTTTAAGCTTCTAAGCCCTTTTCATTTAAGTGCTTATTTGTCTTAATTAACCTAGAGACAGTATTTTGTAGCAAGGCTATTTTTGAGTCTTGAATACATTTGGATACCTCAAGAAACCAATTAAAATATATGTCCCATTTAGATTGTTTCATTTTGTAACCATGCCCATCTAATTTATTTTTGAGAAAGGGAAGTTTAGGGAATTTAAAAGAACTCAAGGATGGCCACTGTAATTCCAAATTGTCTTTAGTATAATAGGTCCATGGAAATAAGAAAGTATATTATGATGGGCTACAATGCTTAAGCATATAACCAGATCGGCCCCCGAATGCAGGGCTATATTAGCATACTTTTGAACCTTGAGAGCCTATTGTGTAAATAAATTTATCTGTATTATTTGGCTGAAAGCTGAACATGTAAAAGCCAAAATAAAACCCAGGTGTACAAAATGAACTAAAGAATAAAGTTCTTACTTAGCAGAAAGGACAGAAGCCTTCTTTCACTGGAAGGGAAAAGTTCCTCATACACAAGAGAGGAAAGGCCCCTCAAAAATAGGAAAGGAAAGACCTCTCATAAACCAAATCCCAAATGAAACCAAAAAACTCAACCAAATCAAATGAAAGTTTGATCTGAGAGAGACTCAGTGGGGCTATAAAAGGCAACATGTAGGAGTGGGTGGCTCAAGAGAAATGTTGTGGGTACTGCATGCCAGTCCTTGGGCCTGCCAACTCTCTCCAAGGTGAAGTCACTTTGAATCTCACTTCTCACACCAGGTAATGTCAATATCAAATAAAAATATAGAGACGAGTCTCCAAGCAAAAGATTTTATTTGAGAATATACAAAAGATAGACTTGCAATTTGGGGCATATGCACAGACTGGATGGTCTCTGGTTTGTACAAAGAACAAAGGAAAAATTTGGAATTTTA
>NW_012150441.1:755002-758430 GCF_000956105.1 Propithecus coquereli
AATCAATCCAAGTTAATATGCTGAATAAATATTCAACTTGTACTCATATTCAGACTTTGAGGTTATTTCCTTCACAATTGTTTCCTCATTTTGTACAATTCTTAAACTAAATTTATCAATCAGTAATTTTAATCAGCGTAAAGAAATATGTTGGCTTGGAAATGGAAAAGTGAAACATGGATCAAATAGTACAGCACCTCTCTGACAGTTTGACATGAGGCCAGAAGCAAGAGTTTACACTAAATGTTGTTTTTAAACTGCAACCTTTTGTGTTATTTGACTTTTTTCCCCAAGCAAACTAAGATGCAAAATTTAATAATCCCTTTTGACAATTTTATAAAAATGGGATGCCATGCTTAATTGATGAGGGGTCTCTTCATCTGCCACCTCCAGGCATTTGCTGTAAGTTGTTGATACAGAGTTCACAGCCTCTATCCATCAGATCTTTGACTGCATCTGTGTTATTAACCTTTGGGTTGATCTGAGTGTGGCATTGCCCAGACTAACTGGCTGTCATGGCAGCTTGTCAGCTGGACCTCATGTGTTCTCTTTCACTTTCATTTTGTCTCCCAAGATCATCTGAACAGATAGGGACAAAGCGATGTAGCCAATTACCTTGTAATTTCTAGATTGTCCAACTTTTCTCCTGAAATACTGCCAGAAGGAAATGAAATTCTAAAAGATATGCATACTTGATTCACTAGAAATATACTGGTCAAAACTCTGTGAGTCGTAGAGATCCAGGTTCTAATTTCAACTCCATCGTAATGTGACTTTTTGCAAAATGCTTAACTTCTCTGGATCTCATTTGTAAAATGAAGGAAATTATTTGGGAGTAAAGGTAATGAATTTTCTTCCAGAATTCATTCTCCTTGTATTCCTTTTGCCAATAGGCTTTACCAGCCAGGGGCAGATCAATCTTTTGAAGGTGTTAAGAAAAAAAAGGACGTAAAGTAAATAAATGAATATGTTGTTAGCTCCCCTACCACCCAGGGCCTTAGAATTAATCTGTGTGAGGGACTCCAAAAGTAATGCTACATTTATTAGGTTCACAGTAAATTCTGGTAAATCTACTGAGGTCAGCTCCACCACATATACACATTTTAGTAGGGGTCTTGCTCTCCTAGCTAGAGGCTACATTACTTAGCCTGCCCTATTCCTAAGTGTGACCATCTGAACGAGTTTTGGCTAACAGAAGAACACAAGTGATATATGTAACTTCCAAATTATATTCTTAAAAACTCTACCAATCCTTGATTTCCTTCCCTCCTCCTTTTCACTAGCTTGGGAAGTGGCAATAGCTGAACTTAGAAAATGACAACGTCTTGAACTCAGAGATGGAAGCTCTACCTTAAGTCTGCCAGAAACCTCTCTAAATAACTCATTCGGGATCACCCCATATGTCTAAGTGTTCCTTCAGAAAGAAAGAAGCCTATATCTCTGTTTTAAGTCAATGTATATTTAGGTTTCTTTGCTTAAATCGCTTAGCCTATATCTTAAGAAATATAAATACCTACATTGTGGTATTTTTGTGAGTGTTAAATGATATAGATCATGTGAAGTATTTGCATGGGGTACTCAGCAAATATTAGCTCTCTTATAGACTGAATGTTTAAACTTATCTAGTTGTGTTTGGGCAAAGAAATATTCCTAAAATCAACAGAGAGGTTAAACCTTAGTGTTAATGGTTTAAGAATATATCACTATTTCTTTATCTTAATAATAAATGTTTCCCTCTGCTTTAGAACTTATAGGACAAAGATATTGCCCATTTATCTTTATATTTATTTTCCTTTATGAATATTTGAATAATTTTATAATGTACATATAAAGTTTATAGGACACATACTAGGTGCTCAACATATATTGAGATCTATGATTTCTCTATCACACTCTGTATTAGATGCAAAATGTAATCGCTTTCTAGCTCGCAAATATCCACTAATTGGCCTTTCTGTTCTTTTAAGGAACTGTACTTCCTCCTCACATTCTCACTATGTGGTTTGAATGGGAACTGTTGGGCTATTGCCTCCTTATTCACAGTCCTTAATGGGCTTGTAAGTATTTCCCTAGAATTTTTAAAATATTGATGAGAGAGGCAATCTTTTTCCTCAGGTCAAATGTTTTGCGAATGTGAAAATTGAGCTTTCTGCAGCTCAGTCTCCTATCACATAAGACAAAGTCGTGGTAATATTTGATGTTATTTGTTCTAAATGTGCAAGGAAGAGTTTCGTCTTAACTTTTCTTGTGGTTCTTCTCCATGAAACAAAATAATTGTCCTCAGTTAAGGTGGTCTAAGGTGAGTTTATTTCACTGATTATGAAAATAATCCTTCAATAAGCATGAATCTCTTTGATAAATAGAACCAAGCCTCCTTAGCCAAACCATGACATCTGCAAAGATATGGAACCTGCAAAGATTGTCATCCCCCTTCCAGCCCATCATGCTCCCACCATTTCTCCCCTCCATAAATACCCTGCCTTTAGTCTCTCTGCCAACATTACTCTCAGACTTGGCTATGTAGTTCTAGACACTGGCTCAACAAGATATAACAGTATCTTTATCCCCAGGAGCAGGAAGTTTCTGGAGTTGTGACGTAACTGCTACATAGCGATTACTGGAATATAACTGAGCATTGCATTTACCCTAACCCATTGGTTACAGTTTTTATTTATCACTCCAGATCTTACTGAGAGTCCTGAGGAAATTCTCCTGAACCACAACTAAGTTGTCTGGGAGAAATCATGTTTTGTATACCTGCACAAAGCCTTTCCACATGCTCTGAACTGTTTCCTACGTGTCAACTTCTCACAGAGTTTTCCTCATGGGTCATGTCTGTAATACCCACTTCCTTTTACCATGTTGTGAATGAGATGAGCATCCAAAACTATGATATTACCACCTGCTTGACTGAGAATGTTTAGCACCAAAACCACCCTAATTAATTTCCTAACTAAGGGGGTTAAATCATCTTAAATATTAAGACTGGCTTAAAAAAGCAGAATTTGCCACTTCATGGGGTACTATGCAGAGACTGCTTGCCGTATACTCTGGGGCACGCATGCACTGGTTCAAGAGACAGAGTTATGTGTTGGCAAAAATATGACAACTTGGAGCAGAAGCTGTGCACTCTGACTCACTTAGGTTAAAATTTGGCTCTACCAATATCTAGCTGTGTCACCCAGGTCAGGTTACATATTCTCTCCCATTTCCTTTAACTTCATCATCTGTAAAGTAAGATTAGCAAACACACTTTATAGAATTATGTAACTTAAGAATGGTCATTTTCATAAAATGTTTATTAAGTGTATAGTGAGCACTCAATAAATTGTGGCAATTAGCTGTGATTGAGATGACATTGAACGTGAATAAATAAAAAGTAAATGCATAAATGAGGGTCTGTGCTACTTTTCATAGTATGAAATGTA
>NW_012150441.1:760118-761086 GCF_000956105.1 Propithecus coquereli
TTCATGTGCTTCAGACTTTATTTTATGAGTATAGAGAAATGTGTGGAAGACTTTATATCATACTATTAATAGCAACTAATTAGTTTGGAAGAGATTATTACTTTTTTATATATCCTCTTTTCTAACTGTTACAATAAGTTGTTGTTACTATTTTGTTTGTTTTACCAGGTAGAGATTAATAAGATAAAAGATGTTAATTGTATTTGAAACACATAAATCATTAATCAAGGTAGAAACAATTTCTCTTTTACTTATTTTTTTCTCTATATATCCAGCTCCTAACATAGTGCTACCTATATTGTTAAAGAAAAAATGGGGAAAAAAGTATAAATAAATGAATGACGTTAACCAGAGAAGGTTTTTGAGGAATAGTGAATATTTCAAGAAGCTAAACCAGAATGAGTTGACAAATGTTTGGTAGTAAGAAATCAGAGGCAATATAAATAAATACCTTCTTTTAAATGCTTAGCCAATACTAGACTAGCTAAAATACACTTTAATCTTGGTAAAAAGGGGTCTTTTTGTAGAAATGCATTCCTGAAGTATAATTACATGCTTATTAACATAATTCTTGGTGGAAAAGAAGCTGAAGATATAGAAGGAGACAAGATAACTGAAAGCTGGAGATCACTGAGAAAGTAGGAGGAGGCAATAGCCTTCATTGGTTACATAAGGAGTCCCTCTGCTATAACAAAAGAGAAAGAAAAACTGCAAATATCGGTCTGTAGATCTGTTGGTGGGAAGTTGGAGGAATCTTGGCTGATGATGTCTTTTCCATTTCTGTGAGGCATGGAGATGAGATATGATCCATCTATTTTTAATGCCTCAATGGCATTAAATGCCTTTCTTGCTGAGTCTAATTTCTCCACAAGCAGAGGTAGTGCCACACATACTTTGAAAATTACAATTTTTAGTTGTCAATTGCATGTCCAGGGCTCTAAAAAAAGGGGGATGAATTCTAGGTCCCT
>NW_012150441.1:762456-765221 GCF_000956105.1 Propithecus coquereli
TCTTTGCCTAGGCTAATGTCTAAAAGAGTTTTTTCTACATTTTTTTCTAGAATTTTCATGGTTTCATACCTTACATTTAAGTCTTTTATCCATCTTGAATTAATTTTTGTATATGGCACAAGACAGGGGTCCTGTTTCATTCTTTTGCATGTGGCTATCCAATTTTCCCAGTACCATTTACTGAATAGGTCTTATTTTCCCCAGTGTATGTTGCTGTCTGATTTGTCAAAGATCAATTGGTTATAGGGAGATGGATTTATATCTGGGTTCTCTATTCTATTCCATTAGTCTATATTTCTACTATTATACCAGTACTGTGCTGTTTTGGTTACTATAGCCATGTAGTATATAATTTGAAGTCTGGTAATGTGATGCTTCCAGATTTGTTTTTTGCTTAAGATTGCTTTGGATATTTGGGATCTTTTTTGGTTCCAAATGAAGCATAGAATCATTTTTCATAGATCTGTGAAATATGACATTGGTATTTTGACAAGGATTGCACTGAATCTATAAATCACTTTGGGCAGTATGGACATTTTAACAATGTTGATTCTACTAATCCATGAGCATGAGATGTTTTTCTATTAGTTTGTGACTTCTGAGATTTCTTTCATCAGTATTTTGTAGTTCTCCTTGTAGAGATCTTTCACAAAAAAAGCCCCAAACCAGATGATTTTCCAGCTGAATTCTACCATATCTACAAAGAAGAACTAGTACCTATCCTCCAGAAATCATTCTACAACATTGAGACGGAGGGAATGCTTTCTAACTCATTCTGTGAAGCCAGTATCACCTTCATACCAAAGTCAAGAGTGAACACAACAAAAAAACTACAGACTGATATCCCTTATGAATATGGATGCAAAAAAATCCTCAGCAAAATACTAGCAAACCAAACTAAACAGCACATAAAAAAGACAATTCACCATGATCAAGTTAGTTTCATCCCAGGGATTCAAAGATGGTTCAACACATTCAAATCAATAAATGTGGTTCACCACATAAAGAGAAGCAAAAACAAAGACCATATAATCATCTCAATAGATACAGAAAAAACATTCAGTAAAATCCATCACCCTTTCTTGAAAAAAAACCCTTGACAAACTAGGCATAGAAGAAATTAATCTCAAAATTATAAAATCAATATATGACAAATCCACACCCAACATCATTCTGAACAGGAAAAAGTTGAAAACATTCCCTCTAAGAACTGGAACAAGCCAAGGGTTCCCACTGTCACTACTTCTATTCAACATAGTGCTGAAAGTCCTAGCCACAGCAGTTAGGCAAGAGAAAGAAATAAAGAGCATCCAAATAGGGAAAGAGGTGGTCAAACTACCCTGTTCACTGACAATATAATCTTATATCTAGAAAAATCCCTACTACTCTACCAAAGGACTCTTAGAATTGATAAATAAATTCAGCAAAGTCTCGGGTTACAAAATCAAGGTCCACAAATCAGTAGCATTTCTGTATACTAATAACAGCCAAGCTGAGAATCAAATCAGACTCAATATCACTCACAATAGCTACAAAGAAAATAAAATTCTTAGGAATATACTTAACCAAGAAGGTGATTCTTTATAGGACAGCAAGAAGCTGGTGGAAAAACTTTGATGCTAAGGCCTTGGTGACTGCTGCCACAGCTGGTAATAATTGTTTTGCCTTTTCCTATGTCTTCCAGAATTACACTATTTCCTCTCCTTGACAGAATATAGCCTAGGAACATACTAGCAGGACTTCTTAAAAATATACTTCCTAGTCTTCTAGACCCTATGATAAAAGAACATGGTAAAGGAAAAATGGGGTGAATGACCAACACAATTCTATAGAATCTAGCAGATTTCTCAACCAATTTTTCCTGTTTCCTCTCACAGGGACGAGGTTTCACTTGACCTACAGGAGGAGATGATGAATATGTGTTCTCCGGAACAAACAACATTAACTCAGAGAAGACTAGTAGAAAGCTATTACAGTAAGTTAAAGCTAATCAGCATTAAGGGGTTAGGTTGATTTGGCTTTAGCTGCCATTATCACAACTCCCTTAGAAGCAGCACCAGGGTATAGCAAATTAGGGGAGGAGTCATTTGTATGGTTGTTATGCAGAAACTTATTAATATATCTGTGCTTCTTCTGTACCCACCAAGTTGTTTGAAAGCCAAAATATAGAATAAGAAGGTGCCACTTTCAAAGCACCACTAAACAGTTGAATTAAGAATCAGTTATGATTCTCTACCTATAAAAGTAGCCATGTAGCATGCAGTAATTTAGTAAGGATTTGTAAGAAAGTTTAAGATAGAAAATTTATAGATGAGATTGCTGTGAAGATTTTAACTTAAAGTAATTTTGTGAACTAACACTCATCTAGAAAGTAGAAATTTAAGAACATTTGAACAGGATGCAAACACTGAAGTCACAATGTCTTCGTTGTAAGATATTATATTGTGTAGTGCATAAGAAACCATTACGGTTACACTTAGTAGTGAGACTTTAGAAAAGCTGAACATATCATAATAAAATCACTGATTTTTATGGAACCATGATCAACACATTCAATTTTATATAATATCAAGAATTTTTTTATTTCTGGATTTAAATTTGAAAGTCTGACATTTCCTGCCACTTACTTTTTCCACAAAAATATTGGCAAGTATATAAATAATAATCTTGCTTTGTACAAACCTCGTTTTATTTCTATTTAGGGGAAAGTCCAGATTCCAAAGAGAAGATGATGGTCATAACGGGACCATTAGATGTTCAAAGTG
>NW_012150441.1:768697-769734 GCF_000956105.1 Propithecus coquereli
GCCATTTTACTTTATTCATTCTAATTCTGTCATTCCTCTGAAATACCTTTGCTGAAGTCTTTTCAAAAATGAGTTTAAGTTGAAAAATATTGTATGTATTTATGGAGAAAAATATGATACACACACACACACACACACACACATACGCACATGTAAGAGGATGATGAAATCAGACTAATTAAATTATCTGCCATGTCACATGCTTATCATTGCTTTGTTGTGGTAACATTTAAAATCCACTCTTAACAATTTGAAAATGTACAATACATTATTAATAATTATAGTCACCATGGTGTGTAATAGATCATCAGAATTGATTCCTCCTAACGGAAACATTGTAACCATTGGCCAACATCTCCCTTTTCTTTGTCCATAACTAACCCTCACTCCCAGCTTCTGGTAATCACAATTCTCTCTAATTCTATGAGTTCAACTTTTTTAGATTCACATATAAGTGAGATCATATGATATTTGTCTTTTTGTGCCTGATATTTCTATTAAAATAATGTAGTCTAGATTCATCCATGTTGTCACAAATGATGTTTCCCTTCTTTTTAAAGGCTAAGATAGTATATAAATATGGCATGCGTGCGTGTATATATATATAGATATATACACACATGCGTGCCACATTTTTAAATCCAGTGATTGCTGGTGAGCATGTCATTTCTTACCATATCTTGGCTATTGTGAATAATGCTGCAATGAACATAAGAGTGCAGATGTCTCTTTGACATACTGATTTCAACCTTTTTTAGATATATGGCTAGTAGTGGGATTGCTGGATCATATGGTACTTCTAGATTTTATTTTATGAGGAACTTCTACACTGTTTTCCATAATATGACCAACAGTGAGCAGGGGTTCCCTTTTATCCCAAATTCTCATCGACATTTTTTATCTTTCATCTTTTTGATAATAACTATTCTAACAGGTGTGAGGTAGTATTATGGTTTTAATGTGCATTTCCCTGAAGATTGGTGATGTTGAGCATTTTTTCTGATATTTGTTGATCATTTATATGTCTTCTTTTGAGA
>NW_012150441.1:770034-773152 GCF_000956105.1 Propithecus coquereli
ACTTGAGTCTAATAAATGTGAAAATCTGATTTTTAATAAAGTTTAATTTCTAAACCTATTAAGGTAAAAGTCCCACTCTCAAAAATTGAGAATTTCTCTATTAATAAATTTTCTTAAAATACTCTCAAAGGAATTTCAAAATTTAAATTAAGACAAATTTAATCTGATACATAGAAATAGATATATGTATTGCTCATTTTATTTAAAAATATTTAGCGGTAGTGGTTAATATTTTAAGTTAGTTCCTTTAGTAAAATCTATTTTTGTTCAAGATGTGTAAGAGAAAAGTAAATGTATATTATATTTTATCTCATGTAACCATGTTTATGAAAAGACAAGCTGCTTGAACCAGAAGAGTATTTCCAGTTTCATCTAGTAATAGTATATAATTCTTCTCGATCTAAGTTAAATTGAAATTAAATTTTAAAATTGGTAAGATTATAAAGCTTAAGATTGCTCTTCAAAGTGAAGGAAACACAGAAAACACAGCATTGAGAAGTATTTGAGCATTTCATGATCCAGCAAAAGTAAGGAGGTTTATCTGGCTAGGAGAATTGGCTCTCTCATTGTAGAAAGTAATGATTAAAACATCCCAATTATTAAAGTTTTCTATTTATTTAACATTTTAAAAATTTGACACATAATAATTGTGTATATTTATGTGATACAATATGATATTTTGATACATGTATACATTGTATAGTGATAAAATCAAAGTAATGGTCATATCTATAACCTCAGACATGTATCCTTTCTTTGTATTCAGGACATTCAACATCCTCTCTTCCAGATATTTTGACATGTACAATACATTATTACTAACTAAAGTCATCCTACTATGCAATACAACACTAGAATTTATTTCACCTATCTAATTGCAACTTTTTACCAATTAACCACTTTCTCCCCATTTCTCCCTATCCTGTATTCTCCCTACTCTCTGGTAACCATTGTTCTGTTCTTTACTTCTATGAGATTAACATTTTATATTATGTATGTAAGTAAGATCATGTGTTATTTATCTTTCCGTGTCTGGCTTATTTCACTCAACATAATGTCTTCCAGGTTCATCCATGCTGTGAAAAATGACAGAATTTTATTTTTTCTATGGCTGACTAGTATTCTATTGTTTATTTATACCCCATATTCTTTATCCATGTGCCCATTGATGGACATTTTCATTACTAATCTTGGCTATTGTGAATAGTGCTACAATAAACATGGGAGTGCAGATATATACATATTTCATCAATACTGATTTCATTTCCTCTGGATGTATATCCAGAAGTAGGATTGCTGGCTCATATGGTATTTCTATTTTTAATTTTTTGAAGAATCTCCCTACTGTTTTTCATAATGACTTTGCTAATTTGCATTTCCACCAACAGCGTGCAAGAGTTCCCTTTCCTACACATCCTCACCAACACTTGTTCTCTTTTGTCATTTTTACTGCATTTCTGAAGGATAGCTTTGCTGTTGGATTCAGTTTGCTAGTATTTTGTTGAGGATTTTGGCATCTATTTGCATGAGAGATATTGATCTGTAGTTTTCTTTTTTGTTGTTGTATCCTTTCCTGGCTCTGTATCATGGTGATACTGGCTTTGTAAAATGAGTTAGGGAGGGTTCCTTCAGTAGAATAGATGCCAGTTCCTCTTTGTAGGTCTGGTATAAATTTAGCTATGAAGCAGTATGGTCCAGGGCTTTTTGTTTGGGGAGAGTTTTTATTACTGTTTCAATGTCACTACTCATTTTTTGTCTGTTCGGGATTTCTATTTCTTCCTGATTCAAGCTTGGAAGGTTGTGTGCTTCCAAAACTTTATTCATTTCCTCTGGAGTGTCTAGTTTGTGTGTGTAGAGGTTTTCATAGTAATCTTGGATGATATTTTGTATTTCTGTGGTATCAGTTGTAATGTTTCCTTTTTCATTTCTGATTGAGTTTATTTGAATTCTTTCCTCTCTTTTATCTGTATTCTTGTCCATCTCACTGAATTTCCAAAATATCATTAGTTTGGATGTCTTTTTAGGTGATTTGTAAATTTCTATTTCTTTGGGGATCATTTACTGGAGAATTATTGTGGTTCTTTGGAAGTTCATGTTTCCTTGCTTTTTCAGGTTTCTTATGTCTCTGCATTGATACCTGTGCATGTTGTGGGGCGGTTTCCTGTTCCAATTGCATAGAGTGACTTTCATAGGGAAAGACTTTCCCTGCAGATGTGTCTTAGGATGGTGGCTAGTGTGCATTGGCTTTGGTTCTGGGCAGACACAGCAGTGTGGTGTCCATGCAGCTTTTCAATCTGTAGTCAACTGCATCTTTTCCTGCAAATGCCCTGTTGGCCTAGGCTGCAAGGGTTTGTGCAGCTGATTTGCTTCATCTGGACAGTGATCTCTGGGAGTCTCACAGCAGTGCAGCCCTGTGGGCACCAGGAAGTTTCCAAAACTGGACTCAGGGCCTGTGGAGACTGCAGGAATCTCCTGCAGTAAAGACTACAGTTGTTCATAAAGCTAGTAGGCTATCCTGGTGGTCTCCTGCTTATGTTTTCTTCACTGAGGGAAGTGATTCTGTGGTCCAAGCTAATCACAGCTTAGAAGCCAGTGTAAGAGAAGCACGGTGTTTTATTATCTTCTTTATACAGCCCTTCCTAAAGGTTTCCTTGATCCGTAGGCTTTCTATCTCTCCCCTGTCGTAGCCCAGTGATCTACTTTAAACACTCCAGTTCAAGTGTAGTTGTTTACTCATTGTTTTGGTCCTTTTATGTAGGAGGTATGAATATTAGGCTCCTCTAGTCAGCCATTTCACTCCCTGGAATTTTTTTTTTTAACTTTTTATGGTATTTTTTATTCTCCAACAAATCTTCCTTGTCTCATTTATTTGTTCAAGGAAGAGGGTCCTCCAAAATTCCCCACGGTCTGGATTTGGCTGATTGTTTCTTCACGGTGACAGTTAATTTCTTTCTCTATCCCCAATGTTTCCTGTAAGCTTGTAGTTAGACCTAGAGGTTTGATATTTGGCAATACTAATGTTGGACAGTAGATGCTGGTGTTTTCAGTGTGATTTATCAGTGATAAATTTACCACTAAACTTTCATATATAGTTTTAGTATCTGTCGATTATGGTTAG
>NW_012150441.1:773202-774607 GCF_000956105.1 Propithecus coquereli
TATGATCCATCTATTTTTAATGCCTCAATGGCATTAAATGCCTTTCTTGCTGAGTCTAATTTCTCCACAAGCAGAGGTAGTGCCACACATACTTTCAAAATTACAATTTTTAGTTGTCAATTGCATGTCCAGGGCTCTAAAAAAAGGGGGATGAATTCTAGGTCCCTTTTCTTACATAGGGTCTGCATCAGTTGGGATTCAGCTAGTGAAATGAAAATCACTCTAGGGATTTCAAACAAGATATAATAAAAGAAGGCCTAGAGGAAAAAAAAAGTTAGCGAAGCCACTCTACCATTTAGAAAATCAGAAAATGCTCAAATCATAGGAAACTACTTCCATTTATTTCATTGCCAACTTCACTAAAGATGATGATTCTTTTTTCTTAATTTCAAAATCTTAAAGGGGTACAAATGTGTTTGTTACGTGGATACCTTTTATAATGCTTAAGTTGGGGCTTTTAGTGTACCCATCACCATACAGTGTTCATTGTACCCAATAGGTAAATTTTATTCCCTCCCTTCCTCCCTACCCCCTTCTTTATTTCCAATGACCTTTACTTCCCTTTGTGCCTGTGTATACCCATCAATTAGCTCCCAATTATTAGAGACTGCATGTGATGCTTGTTTTTCCATTCCTGAGATGCTTCATTTTGGGTAATGGTCTCCAGTTCTATCCAAGTTGCTGCAAAAGACATTATTTAATTCCTTTTTATTCCTTTTTGTATTATTTTTATGCACGTGTAGTATCCCATAGTGTATGTGTGCATACACACACACACACACACACACACACACATCCCCCACATTTCTTAATCCACTCATGCATTGATGGACACTTAGTTTGATTTAAAATGTTTGTGATTGTGAATTATGATGCAATAAACATTCAAATGCAGATGTCCTTTTGATAAAATGAGTTATTTTCCTTTATAGATACCCAGTAGCGGGATTGCTGGGTTGAATGATAAGTCTACATTTATTTCTTTGAGGAATCTCCATACTGTTTTCCATAGAGGTTGTACTATTTGCAGCCCCATCAACAATGTAGAAGCATTCCTTTTTCTCTGCATCCATGCCAGCATCTGTTGTTTTTGGACTTTTTAATGGTGGCCATTCTAACAGGTAAGATGTCATTTCATTATGGTTTTAATTTGCATTTCCTGGATGATTAGAGATGTTGAGCATTTCTTCACATGATTCTTCACCATTTGTATATCTTCTTTTGAAAAACTTCTGTTTATCTATTTTGCCCAATTGTTAATGGGGTTCTTTGTTTTTTTCTTGCTAAATTGAGTTCTTTGTAGATTCTAGATATTAGCCGTTTATCAGATGTATAGTTTGCTAATATTTTCTCCCATTCTCCAGGTTGTCTATTTATTCCGTTGATGATTTCCTTCACTGTACAG
>NW_012150441.1:787655-789653 GCF_000956105.1 Propithecus coquereli
AGAGAGAGAGAGAGAGAGAGAGAGTATATTAGCCCCTTTTGTAATGTATGATTTTTGAGGTCATATCCAAAAAAAAGAAAAATACTACTGAGATCAATAATATGGACCATGCCCCATAACTTTTGTTCTAGCAGTTTCACAGTTTTAGATCACATGCTTAAGTCTTGCCTCTGTTTAAGTTGATTCGTGTATAAGGGTTCAATCTCATTCTTCTACATGTGCATAGCCAGTTTCCCCAATATCATTTATTAAAGAGACTGTCCTTTCCCCATTATGTATTCTTGCCATCTTTGCAGAGTATTAATTGAATCTAGATTCTGTAGTATTAATTGACTGTAGTTCTTTACCCTATTGGTCAATGTGTCAGTTTTTGTGCCAATTCTATGCTGTTTTTATTAGGATAGATTTGTAATATATTTTGAAATCAGGTAGCAGTATATCTCTAGCTTTTGTGGTTTTGCTCTAGATTGCTGCTGTAGTTTGAATGTGCCCCCAAAAGTTTATGTGCTGAAAACTTAATCCCCAATGCAACAATGTTGAGAGGCTGGACCTTTAAAAGTTAATTAGGTCTTGAAAGCTTTGTCTTCACAAAGGGATTAATGTTGTTATTGTAGCAGTGGGTTTGTTTTCATGGGAGTGGGTTTGTCAGGAAAGTAAGGATGGCCTCCCCTTGCATTCTCTTGCTCTCTATCTCACCATATAATGCCTTCTCCTATGTTATAATGCAGCAAGAAAGCCGTTGCCAGATGTGGACCTTTAATATTGAACCTCCCAGCCTCTAGGATCACGACCCAAATAAATTTCAGTTCATTATAAATTACCCCATCTGTGGCATTTTATTATAGCATCATAAAATAAACTAAGATAATTGCTTTGGCTATTCAGGGCCTTTTATGGTTCCACACAAATATTAGGATTATTTTTCTCATTACTTTGAAAAATGACATTGGAATTTTAATAGAGATTGCATTAAATCTGTAGATTGCTTTGGGTAGTATGAACATTTTAACAATATTAATTCTTCCAAATGCAAGCTATTTTTCCATTTTCATTAATGTTTTATAGTTTTCATCTTTAAACTCCTTGGCTTTAAAGTAACTAAAGAAGAATACTTCTAAGTATTTTTTTAATGATCTTATAAATGGGATTGTTAACTTTTTTCACACTGTTTATTGTTAGTGTACAGAAATACAACTTATTTTTGTATGTCGATTTTGTGTCCTGTTATTTTACAGGATCCTGTTATATCAGATTGTGTCATTAGCAAAAAAACACAATTATACCTATTAATTTTGTATCTAGATAATCTTTATTTTGTTTCCTTCCTAATTAGGACTTCCAGTACTATGTTGAATAGAAGTTGTGAGAATGGAAATCTTTGTGTTGTTCTTGATCTTAGAGAAAAAGCCTTCACACTATTCAGCACTGAGTATGATGTTAGCTGTGGGCTTGCAAATACCTCCTTTATTGTACAGAGGAATATTCATTCTATACCTAATTTGTTGTGAGTTTTTATCATGAAACAATGTTGAATTTTGTCACGTTTTACTGCATCTATTGAGATGATCATATGGTGTTCTTTTTACTGTTAATATCACATTTATTGATTTACATATGTTAAACTTTCTTTGCATCCCATGGATAAATCCCACTTGATCCTGGTGAATGGTCCTTTCAATTTATTGTTGAATATGGTTTGCTAGTATTTTGTTAATAATTTTGCATTTATGTTCTTCAGGGATATTAGTCTACAGTTTTACTTTTCTTTCTTGTAGTGTTGTGTCTGAGTTTGGTATCAGGGTAATGCTGGAGTAGTAAAATGTACTTGAAAGTATTCTATCTTCTTCAATTTCTTCAAAGAGGTATACAAGGATTGGTATTAGTTCTTTAAGTTTTTGGTATAATTCAACCATGAAGCGATCTGGTCCTTGGCTTTTTTTTTTTTTTTTTGAGAGAGAGAATTTTTCCTCTTTCTTCATTCCTCCTTCTCAGTCTCTG
>NW_012150441.1:789703-790918 GCF_000956105.1 Propithecus coquereli
TCTGCCTTCCTGTTTTGCTAGTTGTGATTTTCCAATATATATTTGAATGTCTGCAATGAGAAAGGGGGCACATTTTAATTACAATCAAGATCTAATATATCATTTTTTACTGCAACAATCATGCACTTACTGTTAAACTATTAAGAGAAATAAAGTGTAGAATTTATTCAGTTTAATCATGAGTGTTTGTATGCCCAAATAAAAATTGACAGAAATGTACTTTTATATAGATAGTTTTGTTTGTTCTATTGCCTAAAAATAATATCTACATGGATTACTGATTATAGGACTTCCTTTGCTGACTAATCCTCTCATTTCTCCAACCTATCAATAGCCTCCTTTCTGCCATCAATAAAGTTACCACTTTGGAAAACCAAACTATTCAAACTTTGGAAGAATATTTTTATATAGAAAGATAATTAATTTATGTAAATATTTTTATGTTTCATATGTAAGATATAAGGGTAAGTATAATTTAAAATAAGAAGCTTAATTTTCCCTTTGAAAAAGAAGGAAAAATATGTCCTACTTTCTTTTTTTGAACATTTACTTTAGAAAATTTACAATTGTTAGATTTTTTCTATGTCTCTTTGAAACATATGTAAAAAACTTTTTAAAGGCTAAATAAACCTCTTTCCTGTTTTACAATGTAGGAATGTCTTTCTCAAGGACATGGAAACCATCTGTTTGAAATGTAATTGCCAAGGAATATACTACTCCTATTTCCCAGTTTCTGTGGTAAGGTAAGAGCCTAATGTTGGCCAAGTTGCAAAACTACCTCTTGCCATAAATATATGAGTTTAGTTTTCCTTTTAGGGGAAGGCAATTAACTAACAGAGAGTCACCCCAATTACCAGGTGAATTTAAGATGAACTGTGCATAACAAATGGTACCACCAAGTCTTATCTGAGGAGTAGCTATTGTTTGAGAACCTGTATGCAATGGGTTATATCTGCTTGGCTGTATAAAAAAGGTGAGATTTCTTTCTGTCTTTGCAATTCTTAGTGGATTTTGTATGATGTTCATCACATTCAGGATTAATGCTTATTCAATAATAAAACCGTTTTTCTCTTCTACCTTTGTGAAGAGGTTTTCTGGGTTGGCAGAAGGTTTTGGTTTTATTTGTATTTTCTCAATAAAGGTGACGCATATACCATTCATTCATTTAACAATTCATATGTTTAAAATATTATTTGAATATTCCTCAAAAACTAT
>NW_012150441.1:790968-792775 GCF_000956105.1 Propithecus coquereli
AACATATCCATTTCCTCTAGGTTTTCCAATTTGTTAGTGTACAATTGTTCATAACTGTCTCTAATAGTTCTTTGTATTTTGGTATCAGTTGTACTGTCTTCTTTTTCATTACATATTATATTTAGGTCCTCTCTTTTTTCTTTGTTAGTTTGGCTAGCAATTTATTGATTTTAGTTTTTGCTTCATAAAAACAACTTTTTCTTGTTGACCCTTTGAATTTTTATTTTTGCTTCCATTTCATTTAGTTCTGCTCTGATCCTTATTATTTATTTTCTCATACTGATATTTGGTTTGATTTGCTCTTGATTTCATAAGTCCTTGACATTCATCTCTGTTGTTTATTTGAAATTTTTCTACTTTTCTACATCAGAGTTTATTGTTCTAAAATTTCTTCTTACCACTGCCTTTGGTATGTCCCATAGGTTTTGGCATGTTTTTTTTCCATTTTTATTAATTTCAAAATTTTTAAAATTTCTTTCTTAATTTGTTCAGTGACCCAGTGGTTGTTCAGGAGCATGTTAATTTCCATATATTTGTACTGTTTCCAAAGTTCCTCTTGTTATTGAATTCTCATTTTATTCCATTGTGATCTGAGAAGATACTTGATATGATTTCAGTGTTTTAAAATGTGTTGAGACTTTTTTTGTGACGTAACATATGGTCTTTCCTGGAGAATGTTCCATATGCTGATGAAAAGAATACGTATTCTGCAGCTGTTGGCTAAAATCTTCTGTAAATGTCCATTAGGTTCATTTGGTCTATAGTAGAGATTAAATCTGATATTTCTTTGTTGATTTTCTATCAAGGTGATCTATGTAATGCTGAAAGGGGGGTGTCGAAGTCCCCAAATACTATCGTGCTGGGGTAAATGTTTCTTGCTAGCTCTAATAATATTTGCTTTATATATATATGTGGCCCTGTGTTGGATGTATATATATTTACAATTGTTTTACTCTCTTGAGATATTGACCCCATTATCTCTATATAATGAAATTCTTTGTCTTTTTAAATGTGTTTGATTTAATGTCTCTTTTTATAAATATAGTTACTCCTGTAAGCTTTTGGCTTCCATTTGCATGTATTATTTTTTTCTATCTCTTCATTTTCAGTATATGTGTATCTTAAAGGTGAAGTAGATAGTGTAGATCTAAACACTTGTAGATAGTGTTTAGTTGAGTCTATTTTGTCCACTCAATGAGTATATACATTTTAATTGGGGGATTTTAAATCATTTATATTCAAGGTTTTTATCATTAATTGTTTCTTGATTATTTTATGTAGTCTTTGTTTCTTTCTTCCTCTCTTATTGTTTATCTTACACTTTGGGGTGTGTGCGGGGGGTGTGTGGGCGTGGGTGGATGGGTGTTTTGTAGTGAAAATATTTGTCTCCTTTCTATTTTTCATTTGTGTATCTGTTCTACCAACGTATTTTATTTATTCATGTGTTTTAATGATGGTGGATACTGTCCTTTCACTTCCAGATATAAGACTCTTCTAAGTATTTCTTGTAGAACCTCCCCTAGTAGTGATGAATTCCCTCAATTTTTGCTTGTTTGGGAGGGTCTTCGTCTTTTATTAATTTTTGAAGGACAGCTTTGCTGGGTATAATATTCTTGTTCTACAGTTCTTTTCTTATAGCACTTTGAATATATTATCTCATTCTCTTTTGGCCTGTATGGTTTTTGCTGAGAAAGGTGCTTTTGGTCTGATGGATGTTTTCTTATATATGTCTTGATGCTTTACTCTTGCTGTTTTGGGAATTTTTTTCTTGCCTTTGACTTTTGACAATTTAATTATAATGTGCCTT
>NW_012150441.1:792825-793195 GCF_000956105.1 Propithecus coquereli
CCAGCCATTTTATTTAATTTTATTTATTTTTGTAGCTATTGTAAATGGGATTGCATTCTTGATTTCTTTCACAGCTAGTTTGCTATCGTGTATAGAAATGCTGTTCACTACTGATTTTTTTATGTTGATGTTGTATTCTGAAAATTTATTTTTTTTTTATCAGTTCTAAGGGTTTTTTGGTAGTCTTTTGGTTTTTCTGTATTTTAGATAATGTCATCTGCAAAGAGGAATAATTCGACTTCCTCTTTTTCAATTTGGATGGCTTTATTTCTTTTCTTTGCCTTTTTTCTGTGTTTAGGAAGTTCAGTCATATGTTGAATAAGAGTAGTGAAAGTGATCATTCTTTTCTTTTTTCAGTTCTTAGAGAAAA
>NW_012150441.1:793245-794552 GCF_000956105.1 Propithecus coquereli
ACATATGAATGAGAACATGCAATATTTGATTTTTTCTGTGCCTGGCTTATCTCACTTAACATAATGACTACCAGTTCCATTCATGTTCCTGCAAAAGATAGGATTTTATTCTTTTTATAGCTGCATAGTGTTCCATTGTTTATATATACACCACATTTTCTTTATCCACCAACCTGTAGTTACATACTTAGTTTGATTCCATATCTTTGCTATTGAGAATAGTGCAGTAATGATCATAGGGGTGCCCATATCATTTTGATATACTGACTTCCTTTCCTTTGAATAAATACCCAGTAGTGGGATTATTGGATAATATGATAGTTATATTTTCAGTTTTTTAGAAACTTCTATACTGTTTTCCATAATCATAATGGTATACTAATTTACATTTCCACCAAAAGTATATGAGTCCCTTTTTGTATGCATCCTTACCAGCATTAGTTATCTTTTGTCTTTGTGATAATAGTGATTCTGAGGTAAGACAAAATCTCATTGTGGTTTTGATTTGGATTTCCCTGATAATTAGTAATATTTTCATACATCTGTTGGCCATTTGTATGTCTTCTTTTGAGGAATGCCTATTCACATCTTTTGCCCAGTTTTAACGGATTTTTTTTTATTTGACTTGTTTGAGTTCCTTGTATATTTAAGATATTACTCCCTTGCTGGGTGAATGGGTTGCAAATAATTTCACTCATTTCAGTGGTTGTAATTTAACCCTATAGACTGTTTTCTTTGCTAATAGAAGCTTTTCAGTTTGATATGGTCCCATTTGTCTATTTTTGCTTTTGTTGCCTGTGCTTTTGAGGTTTTAGACACAAAATCTTTGCCTAGACTTATGTCCTGAAGTCTTTACCCTATGTATGTTTCCTTTTAGTCATTTTTATAGTTTGGGGTCATATGTTTAAGTCCTTTAATCCATTTTAAGTTGATTTTTGCATATGCTTAGAGATGGGGTCTAGATTCATTATTCTGCATATAAATATCCAGTTTTCCCAGCATCATTTATTAAAGTTAGTGTCCTTTCCCAATATTTGTTATTGGTGGCTTTGGCTAAAATGAGTTGGCCTATAAATACATGGATCTATTTCTGGGTTGTCTATTCTGTTCTGTTAGTCTGTTTGTCTATTTTTATATCACTACCATGCCATTTCGGTTACTATAGCTCTATTATTTTGTATATACCATACTATTTTGAAGTTCAGTAGAGTGAGGCCTCCAGCTTTTGTTCTTTTTGCTTGGGATTATTTTGGCTATTTGGAGTCTTTTGCAGTTCCATACAAATTTTAGGAACTATTCTTCTATTT
>NW_012150441.1:804843-806826 GCF_000956105.1 Propithecus coquereli
AATATTACTCAGCCATAAAAATAATGAAATCATGTCTTCTGTAGCAACTTGGATTGAACTGGAAGCCATAATACTAAGTGAAGTATCTTATGAATGGAAAAACAAATACCTCATGTACTCACTTATAAATGGGAACTAAACAATGAGTACACATGGTCATTTGGAGTGGTATATTAGACAGTGGAGACTCAGTATTGGAGGAGGATGGGAGGGGATCATAAGTTACCTGTTGGGTACAATGTGTACTATTCAGGTGATGAATGCACTAAAAGCCCTGATTTCACCTCTAAACAATTCATCCACGTGTCAAAAAACCACTGTGCCACCTAAATCTATAGAAATAATAAAAAAACCAAAGTGCTATCTTTGTTTTTGGTGGCCATCAGGAGAATAGGATGTGCCGTATCCTGTCAGTACCCAAAGATAGGTAAGTCCCTCTAAATGTAGCTGGAAAGATTGAGGTTGTAAAAATAATAATTCAAAATATAAGCTTTTGGAACTTTATATCATTTTGAACCTTAACAAATGTGATTATGGGCCCTGAATCACATGACAGGCAGCTACATCCTAAGTAGAAGTAATATTTATTTTTTTGATTATAGATTAGCCTTCTTCCTTACCTAAATTGTTTTGTAAAATGTTGTAAATGACGAAAGGGTGCCAGGGAAGACTCTCCTCTTCACTGTTGATCTTCAGTATAGAGTGACTTCATTCTTTCTTCTTTCACACGAAGACTTCATGACTATCACATATTCTGAGATGGAATGTTAAATACACTCTTTCAAATTGGCAAGGAACTGATCAACACTTAAGTGCACATAGAGTAATAACATTCATCGGGTGCTGGACAGATGGGAAGGGGAAGGCGATGGGTATATACACACCTAATCTGTGTGGTGTGCACCGTCTGGGGGATGGACGTGCTTGAAGCTCTGACTCGGGTGGGGCAAAGGCAATCTATGTAACCTAAACATTTGTACCCCTGTAATATGCTGAAAAAAAAATGGTCAAAAATTAAATAAATAAATAAACTGGCAAGGAAATGAAAACCAGCTGTGTGGAAAAGAAAAGAAACTGTAACTAATTAAATTGTTACAACTCATAAACCATCCTTATATAGAAAATGTTATAATCCTAGTAAATTTCTTTCTTTTCTGCCTACACAAACCTTAACTTTTAACTTTGCAACACTGACCACATTTCTCTGGAGTCTGTGTTTCCTGGATGGCTATTTCCAGCTTTTTGCTTGAATAAACTTTTGAAGTTTGGATTCTGAAATAATCCTTTTGATTATTTCAGGTTGACAAGGTGTTAGATGTCTGTTTTATTTTCTTCCATTCTCACGGTTAAGCTGGGAGTGGGTGTTTTTCTCTTGTTCTTTATTCCCCAATCTGTGGACAGAATCTGTGGCAAATGCCTGCACTTGCATTCAGAATGCACCCTCTGATCTTTGGGATATAGCCACTAGAAGTGGGCCCATTGTATGTCCCTCTCTTTGTTTTCTGTGGTCTAGGGAGACTCAAAAATACAAAGCCCTGTCAACTCCAGAGCTAGTTACTTTCATAGGAAGTCTTGTGGGTGAGAGCTATAGAAGTTGTAGTACTCATTATGTGGACAAATTCCTACCAGGAAGAATGTATAGATCTGACACTAGGGCAATCTGAGGGAGAAAGGTGAGTAGTGCTGAGCTTCTGTCCGGTCTGACAGAGATCTGTCTGTTGTTTGTCTGCCCTATTAATTTCTTGATGTCAGTTAGTTATAAGACAGGTCATCAAGTACCCACTGTAAGAATGTGCAGTAAACCACTTCCAAAGAGAAGGTGGGAACTGCTCTGTACTGCTCCCTTAGGGGGATGTAGCCATGAAAATGCTTGCATGCCTGTTTAAAATCACCTCTTTGTTCTGCGATTGAGGGAAACTCACATAGGCTTCATCCTTTCAATTCCTAGAGCTAAGGAGTTTAGGATGCAGTCCCTTGGCTAGG
>NW_012150441.1:806876-807476 GCF_000956105.1 Propithecus coquereli
TTTCTTTCTTTCTTTCTTTCTTTCTTTCTTTCTTTCTTTCTTTCTTTCTTTCTTTCTTTCTTTCTTTCTTTCTTTCTGTCTATTCCTGGAATATTATTGTGTTCTTTTGAAATTGTCCCTTGTCCTTTCTTGTTCATGTTTCTTGTGTCCTTACATTGATATCTGTCCATCTGGTGTAATAATTGCTTCTTTCAATATTATGGATTAGGTTTCATAGGGAAAGACTTTTTTCTATAGATGTATCTATAGTATTGATAGAGTAGGGTAATTTGGCTTTGACTGTGGGTGGCCACAATAGCATAATCATTGTATGATTTGGGGGACTATAATCAGCATCAGTAGTTCCTCAATTGCTTAGGCTATAGTTGTTAGTGGAAGACGTGATGAGGCTTTGCTATAGATGGGGATACAGGGTGGACCAGTCCCATCTTCTGATCTTCTGGCCTCCTAGAATGTGTATGCAGTCACTGGTGGTGGCAGGAAGAGAGGATCAATCTCCAGGGTGCCAGATATTGTACTTGGGTGCTGATGGTGATAGACAGAGTGGATTGAAAACAGGTCCCCAATGGTATGCTTGGGCTTGGGCAATGGCAGCAGTCG
>NW_012150441.1:807526-808106 GCF_000956105.1 Propithecus coquereli
TAAAGCCATCTGGCCCTGTGTTTTTGTTTGTTGGAAGACTTTCTATTACTGATTCAGTCTCATTACTCATCATAGGTGTGTTTAGATTTTCTATTTCTTTTCAGTTCAATTTTGATAGGCTCTCTGTGTCCAGGAACATATCCATTTCCTCTAGGTTTTCCAATTTGTTAGTGTACAATTGTTCATAATTGTCTCTAATAGTTCTTTGTATTTTGGTATCAGTTGTACTGTCTTCTTTTTCATTACATATTTTATTTAGGTCCTCTCTTTTTTCTTTGTTAGTTTGGCTAGCAATTTATTGATTTTGGTTTTTGCTTCATAAAAACAACTTTTTCTTGTTGACCTTTTGGATTTTTATTTTTGCTTCTATTTCATTTAATTCTGCTCTGATCCTTATTATTTATTTTCCCATGCTGATATTTGGTTTGATTTGCTCTTGATTTCATAAGTCCTTGACATTCATCTCTGTTGTTTATTTGAAATTTTTCTACTTTTTTACATCAGAGTTTATTGTTCTAAAATTTCTTCTTACCACTGCCTTTGGTATGTCCCATAGGTTTTGGCATATTTTTTTCCATTT
>NW_012150441.1:822476-824965 GCF_000956105.1 Propithecus coquereli
TCAGACCTCTTAATGTTTGTTTTACATATTGATGTGCTCAGCTATTGGGTGCGTATATATTTATAGTTATTATGTCTTCTTGATGAATTGATCCTTTATTAATATTTATCTTGATATTATTTTCTCTTGGTGGTTTCCCATAAGTCTTATAAGTATCTTTACTCTTTCATATTTATTTATTTTTCCTCCTCAGATTGGATGATTTCCAGGGACTTCTCTTTGAATTCATGAATTCTTTCTTGTGCTTGATCTAGTCTAATGTTGAACCTCCTCTATTGTGTTTTTAATTTCAGTTATATTGTTTTTCAGCTCTAATATTTTTGTTTGGTACTTATTAATATGTTCTGTCTTTGTGTTGAAATTCTTAGCTTGTTCTTGTGTTGCTCTCCTGACTAATTGAGCATCTTTATGACCATTATTTTCAATTCCTTGTTGAGTAAATAACTTATATCCATTTCACTAGGGTCAGTTTTATATCATTCTTTCATTTGGAAAATATTATCTATTTTTTTTTTTTTTGGTTTATTTTCCTTGACTCTGTGTTGTTTTCTGTGCACTAGGTAAGGAATTGCCAACTGCTTTTCCTAGTCTTATCAGACCTGCCTCAGGTAGGAGAAGGCTTTCACCAATTCATCCAGCCAGAGATCCTTAGGTTCTTCTCAAATATATTGTTTATCCAAAGTACTGTCTTTCAAAAACATACACTGGGGAAAGGATACCCTATTCAATTAATGGTGCTTGGAAAATTGGAGAGCCACATGTAGAAGATTGAAACTGGATCATGATCTCTCACCATACACAAAAATTAATTCAAGATGGATTAAAATGTAAGTGTAAGACCTGACGCCATAAATATTCTCGAAGAAAACTTAAGGAAAACTTCTGGTTGTTGGCCTAGGCAAAGAAGCTATGATGAAGACCCCAAAAGCAAATACAACTAAAACAAAAATAAATAAATGGAACTTAATTAAACTAAAATGTTTCTGCACACCGAAAAAAAGAAAAATTAGAATAATCAAACAATCTATAGAATGAGAGAAAATATTCACAATCTATACATCTGATCTTTGACTCATAACCAGAATCTATAAGGAACTCCAACAAATAAGCATGATAAAAACAAACAACTCCATTAAAAAGTGGATATTGAACAGACATTTTTCAAACGAGATACAAATGGCCAAAAAACATGAAAAATGCTCAATGTCACTAATCATCAGTGAAATGCAAATTAAAACCACAGTGAGATACCACCTTACCCCTGTGAGAATGGCTATTACTAAAAAGATGAAAAATGATAGATGCTTTCATGGATGCAGTGAAATAGGAACACCTATACACTGTTAGTGGGAATGTAAATTAGTACAACCTCTATGGAAAACATTGTGGAGATTCCTCAAAGAACTAAAAGGAGATCTACCATTCCATTTAGCAATCCCACTACTGGATATGTACCCAAAGGAAAAGAAGCCATTATATCAAAAAGACACTGGCACTATTAATTTTATCACATCACAATTCACAATTGCAAAGATTTTGAATCAACCTAAGTGCCCATCAACTAATGAGTGGATAAAGAATACACATACACACCCCATGAAATATTACTCAGCCATAAAAATAATGAAATCATGTCTTCTGTAGCAACTTGGATTGAACTGGAAGCCATAATACTAAGTGAAGTATCTTATGAATGGAAAAACAAATACCTCATGTACTCACTTATAAATGGGAACTAAACAATGAGTACACATGGTCATTTGGAGTGGTATATTAGACAGTGGAGACTCAGTATTGGAGGAGGATGGGAGGGGATCATAAGTTACCTGTTGGGTACAATGTGTACTATTCAGGTGATGAATGCACTAAAAGCCCTGATTTCACCTCTAAACAATTCATCCACGTGTCAAAAAACCACTGTGCCACCTAAATCTATAGAAATAATAAAAAAACCAAAGTGCTATCTTTGTTTTTGGTGGCCATCAGGAGAATAGGATGTGCCGTATCCTGTCAGTACCCAAAGATAGGTAAGTCCCTCTAAATGTAGCTGGAAAGATTGAGGTTGTAAAAATAATAATTCAAAATATAAGCTTTTGGAACTTTATATCATTTTGAACCTTAACAAATGTGATTATGGGCCCTGAATCACATGACAGGCAGCTACATCCTAAGTAGAAGTAATATTTATTTTTTTGATTATAGATTAGCCTTCTTCCTTACCTAAATTGTTTTGTAAAATGTTGTAAATGACGAAAGGGTGCCAGGGAAGACTCTCCTCTTCACTGTTGATCTTCAGTATAGAGTGACTTCATTCTTTCTTCTTTCACACGAAGACTTCATGACTATCACATATTCTGAGATGGAATGTTAAATACACTCTTTCAAATTGGCAAGGAACTGATCAACACTTAAGTGCACATAGAGTAATAACATTCATCGGGTGCTGGACAGATGGGAAGGGGAAGGCGATGGGTATATACACACCTAAT
>NW_012150441.1:825015-826993 GCF_000956105.1 Propithecus coquereli
CCAGATATTGTACTTGGGTGCTGATGGTGATAGACAGAGTGGATTGAAAACAGGTCCCCAATGGTATGCTTGGGCTTGGGCAATGGCAGCAGTCGGGTTGGGTAATGCAGGCCTATTGTTAGACCCCGGGATAGCACCTATGTGGGCTGATCCCTAGGCCTTCTGAAGTCACATGCAAGTGCACAGCAGCCCTGCTGCTTGGGTTGGAAGAGGAAGCATGTGGGCCCTAGTAATAGCAGGTTCAGGCAGGCAAATCCTAGGGCTTCCAGGTGGCTTGCTCAGGTGCTGGCAGTATCAGTAGTGGAACTGGCATGTGGGCTAGTTTTTGGGCCCCTGGGTGACATGTATCGCATCAGTGATGGCCGTAGCATAGGCAGGCCGACCCTTGTTTCCCCAGTTGGCATGCATGAGTGGGGACCCATGGTAGTGTTGGTGACAGGCTGGGAAGACTCATTGTCTGGCCCTTGGAAAGTATTCACAGTCCCTACCTTTGGTGAGCATGCTGTGTTGATCCTCAGGCCCCAGTGTGGCACACTTTGGCACTGATAATGATGATAATGGACAGAGCAATCCTGTCCTCCTGCCCTGAAATGGCTCCCAGGTGAGCCAATCCCCATACCCTCTGAAGGTCTCTATAGGTGCATAGTGGCCCTGCTGCTTGGGGAAGTCAGGGTTATTGTCATTGACAGTAGCCCAAAGCATACAGCTCTTAGGCTCTGGGGAACATGTAGTTTGGCTCTCTTTGTCCCAGTGTCAGCCTTCCTGGTGCACTGCCAAATCTTTGGGATGCAGGATGCTGCATGGGCTAGAGCCTTGGGGAACCTGCCACACCACCAGGGTCAGTCTGTCAATACACAGCAGCCCTCTAGGTGGACATGGGAAAATGTTAGTAAGGCCCTAGGGATGTGAAAATGCAAAGGCTGTTGAGCCCTTGGGCAGGATTTTATTCTGGTTGGGGGCTAGGCTCTCAAAATTGTGTCCTGTTATAGTTTTTATTGGTCTTGGGGGAGATGTGTGGGACCCAATGCAAACTCCCTCTTGGAATAATGCTGTTGCACAGGCTCTAGGCAGTTCCTTGTATTACTCTCAGGGGCTGTGAAGGCCAAGGGGCTCTCCCAGGGCTAAGATTTGCAGGACTTCACCGTGCAAATGTGGATTGCTTTGGCTATCTCACTTACCTTTTCCCTATTCTTGGGAGTTTCTCCTGGCTCCGAGCCAATCCTCACCAAGCAGGCTGCTTTTCTTCTCTCTCATTCCATGCCTCAGAAGTTCCCTGTCACTTCCCTGCTGAACTCCAGTGTTCTTAGATTCTCTGTTTGATGTGTAATCATCTACTCCCTGTTTTGGCCCTTGTTTGTGGAAGACGGCCAAAGGGAAGTGTCATCTGCCTCTTGTCAGCTATCTTGACTCTCGAAGCCACCTCTTGATGTGAGAATTTTTATTACTGTTTCAGTCTCCTTCCTCATTATTGGTGTGTTAAGATTTCTTATTTGTTTATGTTTCATCTTGGTAGGTTTTATTCCTCTAAGAATTTGTTCATTTCCTTTGTTTTTTTCCAAATTGTTGGAGTATTACTGTTCATAGTACTGTCTTATAATCCTTTGTACTTCTGTGTTATCAGTTGTAATGTGTCCTTTTTCATTTCTGATTGTATTAATTTGTGTCTCTCTTCTCTACTTTTTTCATAGTCTATTAAGGTTTTGTCAATTTTTTTAAGCTTTTTGAAAAACCACCTCTTAATTTTGTTTTCTACTATATTTTTTAGTTTCTATTTCATTTTTTTATGTTATGATGTTTATTGTTTACTTCCTTCTGCTAACTTTGTGCTTAATTTCATCCTATTTTTATATTTCCTTGAGTTACAATATTAGATTTTCTTTTTTAAATTTGAGATCTTTCTTATCTTTTTATGTAGATACTTAGTGCTATAAACTTCCTTTTTAGAAATGGTTTTGCTGTATCCCATATGTTTTGGTAT
>NW_012150441.1:827043-828225 GCF_000956105.1 Propithecus coquereli
GTTTGTTTGTTTGTGTTTGAGATAGGGTCTCACTCTGTTGCGTAGCAGAGTGCAGTGGCATTATAGCTCACTGCAACCTCAAATTCCTGGGCTCAGGTTATCCTCCTGCCTCAGCCTTCCAAGTAGATGGGACTACAGGTATGCACCACCACGCCCAGCTAAGTTTTCTATTTTTAGTAGAGACAGGGTCCCAGTCTTACTCAGGCTGGTCTCGAACTCCTGGCCTCAAGCAATTCACCCACCTTTGCCTCCCAAAGTGCTAGGATTACAGATGTGAGCCACCACACCTGGCTAACTTGACTGTATTTTTAATCTCATTTATTGAATTATTTAGTTCCAGAAGTTCTGTTTGGCTTGCTTCTCTTTTATGCTATCTCTTTTGAATTTTTCATTGAGATCATGAACTGTTTTTCTGATATCTTTTTATTGTTTGTCTGTGTTTGTTTGTTTCTTACTGAACTTTTAAAAATAACATTATTTTAAATTCTTCATCTGGCATATGATTACCTTTTCTTTCTTTCTTTCTTTCTTTCTTTCTTTCTTTCTTTCTTTCTTTCTTTCTTTCTTTCTTTCTTTCTTTCTTTCTTTCTTTCTTTCTTTCTTTCTTTCTTTCTTTCTTTCTTTCTTTCTGTCTATTCCTGGAATATTATTGTGTTTTTTTAAAATTGTTCCTTGTCCTTTCTTGTTCATGTTTCTTGTGTCCTTACATTGATATCTGTCCATCTGGTGTAATAATTACTTCTTTCAATATTATGGATTAGGTTTCATAGGGGAAGACTTTTTTCTATAGATGTATCTATAGTATTGATAGAGTAGGGTAATTTGGCTTTGACTGTGGGTGGCCACAATAGCATGGTCATTGTATGATTTGGGGGACTATAATCAGCATCAGTAGTTCCTCAATTGCTTAGGCTGTAGTTGTTAGTGGAAGACGTGATGAGGCTTTGCTATAGATGGGGATACAGGGTGGGCCAATCCCATCTTCTGATCTTCTGGCCTCCTAGAATGTGTATGCAGTCACTGGTTGTCCGGAGCCATGAGGCCCGGCAGCTGCTTAACCAAGCCCATGCATTTGCAAAAGCCTGCGAGAAGAGCTTGTAAGTTTCTATTTACCCATTATAACTATGTAGCCCTTGAAAGCCCCTGAGGGTTTCCTTATATAGAAATCCTCTGGCCGGAAAG
>NW_012150441.1:832634-833869 GCF_000956105.1 Propithecus coquereli
CTTTAGACTTTTTGGTAAATCTGACATTAATTACGAAGGACTTGAACTTCAGTTACATTCATGACAATGAAAATAAATGGGTAAATAATGTCAATTGTGACTCTTGATTTGAAATCAGAGTATTTATATAATCAGTATTTCCAAATTCCTAACAAAGGGCTACTGCCACCTTTGAAGTACTACAAAGAATATAGAATATATTTACAAATGTATGACTGCCTTCTAACCACTAATGACTATCTCACCTTAAATGTGAGGTGATGGGTTGGAACACATGTGGTTTGAAAATACATTTCCTTTTGTCTCTTAAGCTTAATATCTACAGTGGAAAGTGAATCATACTGAACAAACTGCTCTATAACATTTTTATGCTAGATCTGAAACCTTGGGATCTTAGCATATTTTGTGTTACCACTCTATGAGAAAAATCAATAAAAAAATAGAGGGATCAAGAAGAATGGCTCCATTCCCTATGTCCAATTTCCAGAACTGGCCTAAGTTTCCTCTTGCTCCTTCTTTTCCTTCCAAACTTTCTATCCCTTATAAATGACTCAGGTTATGGTAATTTTTTATGCAGCAATAGAAGATGTATATCTGCATTTTGCATTTTGTTTTTAGATATTAGTGGTACCACAAGATATTACTATGCTAGAAAAGGGCATACATGATGCAATGTAATTTTGTGTCATATCAACTTTGTACTAATTTATTCTAATAGCATTTGGGTTCATTTGCATTATAGAAATGTGATGTAGCAGAAGAAACTGTCCTTAAAACTGATATTTAGAGAAAGCTGGTAGGTAAAAATCATCTAGAAAAAAGTGAAGAAAGTATAAAAGGCAAGATTAAATGAAGTATAGCAAGAGGAACAAATCATCCAAGGTGACTCTGAGGAGAAAGATTTTAAGGTGGAATGGGTAAACTCTGTCAATGTCAAGTGATCACAGAAATGTGTAGCAGGTATCTTGTCTTTCGTCCTAAGGTTTTCAGGTAAAATATGAGATGCCCAGGTAAATTTGAATTTCAGATGAATGAAAAATATTTTTTATTTTAATGTAAATGTGTCCTATGCAATATTTGGGACATTCTTACATTAAAAATTATTATTTGTCTGAAATTCAAATTTATCTAGGCATCCTGTATTTTTATTTGCATTATCTGCCAACCCTACCTGTTCTAAAAATTCTTAAATCTAAGACAATTTTATTATTAATGCTTCTGAAATCAGTAGGAAT
>NW_012150441.1:835062-835378 GCF_000956105.1 Propithecus coquereli
ATCAATACATGAGTGGATTATAAAATGTGGTTTTAAAGTGGATTATAAAATATGTATACCATGGAGTTCTACTCAGCCACAAAAAAAAATGGTGATCTAGCACCTCTTGTATTATCCTGGATAGAGCTGGAACCCATTCTACTAAGTGAAGTATCCCAAGAATGGAAAAACAAGTACCACATGTACTTACTATCAAATTGGTATTAACTGACTTAACTGATCAACACTTAAGTGCACATGTAGTAGTAACATTTATCAGGTGTCTGGCAGATGGGAGTAGGGAGGAGGGGGTGTGTATAGACACACCTAATGGGTG
>NW_012150441.1:836890-838066 GCF_000956105.1 Propithecus coquereli
GATTTTATGTGTACTTTCCATTTAAATATATGCATGAAAGGGCTGAGATTTAATTGAATTAATAATTTTACTGTTTCAACAAGAACACTGTTATGTGAAACTCAATACTATTTTTCTTTTTTAAAAACTTATATGGCAATGAAAAATAGAATGATTATTAGACTACTGATATAATTTGATGCTGCTATCAACACTATTTCATAACGCTAAGGTCTTAAGTGCTGCCTGGGCTCCACAGACCACACTTTGAGAACAACCAAATTAGGAAACAAGGAGATAAGAGGGAAATGTATCAATGCATCACAAGTCTCTCTAATTCACTGACATAATGCTAACAGAAGAAGACTTCACATCAACCTTATCATAAAAAGGGGTTCATCAACCATCCATAGCAGTAATACCCAGTCCTTGGTTCCAGTGGTAGCTATTGTTGTAAACAAGGCATCTTCCATTTGGATAAATATTGTTAGAATTTCTCTACGCTGCTAGTCTCACTACACAACACATGTATTCCAGCATGTAGTGCCTGGGAGATACAGGTAATTTGGGAGAGGAAAAAACAACTATCATAAGAAAAAATAGTGAATCCCTCCAAAGAGTCTTAGACTTTTCTAGGTAGTTATCTATACATGAAGAACTTATTTAAAGCATTTATATGTAAATCTGGAATGTCCGATAGGTATAGGTCCCATATAGAGTGTAACCTTTTTCTTCCTTATCTTCTTTCAAGGAACCAATAATATGAAAGGTGAAATTAACAAAATATGCTAATTTATATTTCATTCTTTCAAAATATGGCACATTGATAAAAAATTAACATATGTAAGATAAAATATTTTCATATTAATAGAGAAGTCCAATGATTACTCCTCTAGGTATTTTTTCCTTTAGTGTTGTTATCATGCAAAATGACCTTAAAATATGTACAGGGGGGATTTAGGACAAATATTCTTTAGGAAAATAATTCTTTCCTGACCCATTAAAATAAAAAATTCTCCCACTCCCCAATCACTCAGGGTAAAGTGAAGTTTTCAATTTTTTTTTCCCTAAATGACAGATCAGGAAAAAGCTCCAGGTGCTAAAATGTTAATCTTAAAGCATTTTGCTCTAAGGACATTATTAAGTACCATAAGGGCATTCTATTTTATAATATTAAGTTATTTTTAGATGTCATGT
>NW_012150441.1:838116-839364 GCF_000956105.1 Propithecus coquereli
AGCAAACATACCCTAAAAGATGGAGTTGCTGTATTTCTCTGAAGATATTTAAAGACTTATTTCCCCTGGAAACATTTGGTGACAGTTTGGTTTGGGAAAGCTGAAGACCTGACCCTCCCATCCCAGGAAAAGATTTGTTTATATTCCAGCATGAAGGCCCCTCTCTTTTTCTCTTCAAAGGAAAGAGGAACAAATGTGCCAACTGCCCTATACAACCTCTGAGTCTCATAAATTCAGGATTTCACTTATATGCTGCAACTCCATTGCAAGCACAGGGTAACGTCAGGCTCTCATCATGTCACTCAGTGGAGATGGGAGCTTGGGGAGCTAGCACTGAGATGCTTTGTGTGTGTTAATGATCTATTTTCTGATCCAGAGACCTTGTGTATTCTGTCAATATATGCATATAAATATATAACGTAAACATCCATTCATCCTCTTTCCTTGGTAAAAGAACCCATACTTTGTTCTGCAGCAATGTACTCACCCCCAGAGAATGATACATTTCCATTGTCAGAATGGACTCAAATAGACCAGCCCCTCTGTCCAGCTCTGTCCAGTTGTTAATTTAGAGATAGGCTAAATATGGCTAAAGACATTAAAGGAGAAGTCTGCCAAGTCGGTGGTAGCTCTGTGAAAGCTTTTCCTCCCGAGGAAGATTCTCATCATGTTAACAGAATCTTTTTCCTTCCCAATTATTTATATGTGAGAGCTTGTCATAAGTGGATGTGGGGCACAGATATGCAGCAGACATATTGTGACCATTAGAAGCAGGTCTGAAGGAGGAAGCCAAAATACTGAGAAAGGAAAAGCAGAAGAATCACAAAAGCTGATGTCCTTGTTGACATCTTTGAGCTGCCAAATCAACACTGATCTCCTTCCTCTGGATTTCTTGTTACACATAAGTAACTTCTCCCTATGCTTTAAAAAACCTTTAATTTTTCATTTATTTGGAACTAAGAGCATTCTAAGTAATACAAGAATCTATTTCAATGAATTATTATGAAGATTAAATGAAATAAGAAATAATGTCACTAGAACAGATTCTAGCAGAAGTTCAGCTAAAAAAAAAAAAAATTGGGTTTACTGCTGCTACTACTGCAGCTAGCAGGAAATGCCCCAGGTCCAAGCACCTGTTGGTCTGTTGTATAACTGGCAGGGACTTTAGTGTGGGAGAGTTTGTGGGAGCTTGTGAAAGAGAGGTTATTGAAGCACCAGGCCAGAAATCGTGGGTTAATGATAGGAGTA
>NW_012150441.1:843374-844503 GCF_000956105.1 Propithecus coquereli
CATGGAGCAGTTTTGTAATTCACTTTCTACCATGACAAAGTAACTGCTGCTGGACCTGGTCTGCCACCACAAATACCTGGTTTGAAAGCGTAGTACAATGTTCCTTTGCGGCTCTTTCCATTGACAGGTAGATTCTATTTTTCTACCCCTTGAATCTGGCCTTGGGTTTTTGCTTCAACCAATGGAATGCGGCAGAAATGATGATGTGCAGATTCTGAACCAGAGTCAATAGACTGTGCACTATCTTGTAATGCGGACATGACATGTGAGAAAACCAGCCTGATCTAGTCTTCTTGAGGATAAAACACACACAGACAGAGGTTCAGACATCTTAGATGTTACAGCTGAACCCCCAGACAACTCCTTAGCTGAATTTAGCAGCATGAAGGAGCATAGGTGAAAAATGCAGAGTTACCATCGAATTGGACCAAAGATTTGTGAGAATTAATAAATCATTGTTTTCAACTACTATGTTTTGGAATACGGTAGTTTATTTTGCAAGCATGCATAACTAACACACTGCAAAAAACAGAGTCTTTTTGTTGCTCATTTCAACAATTTTCAAATTCACAGTGTCATATTCACAACCATGTGGTCTGATGAATAAGACAATATTTCATAGGGTTTTCTAGAGTAGTTGAAACTAGTAGAAAGATTAACACATATTTACTCCTCTTAGGTATAAAGGCACACTATGACATTATTCAGCTTAGGGATCAATTCCATTTTCTGGTAGAAAGAACACAGGATTTGGATATTAAAAAATAATTTAAAGCATCAACTTGAAGAATTTACTGTAATTGGGTGACTGAATGATTTTGGTCAAGTTATTTCATCTCTCTAGATCTCTATTTACTCATTTGATTACAAAGAATTTTAGAATAGATAATTCCCAAGTTTTTGAAAATATATATGTATATGTATATAGTCTGTTTCTAAATTATAGCTAAGTAAGTTCATTGGAATTTGTTACCAATATTTCATTTTCCTTATTTAGCATAATGTGGACATATTCTAAAATATGAGCAGATTACTGAAAATATTGCCCCAAATGGTTAACTGAAAAATGTTTTAAGATGATTGAAACAATTTTTATAACAAGTTGCTCATTTCACTACTAACTTATAAT
>NW_012150441.1:844841-845915 GCF_000956105.1 Propithecus coquereli
GAGATTTTATCAAGGAAAACCTATATTTCTGGAGAATAAAGAGCCGTGTTTTTCTCTCACTTTAGAAAAGTTTGTTAGAAAATAATCCACCATGCCAGAGATTTGAGATCCTTTTCTCACATTGAGATAGCAAAGTAACATAATCAGTTTAATTATAGTCAAATCGAGATTTTGTCAAGGAAAACCTATATTTCTGGAGAATAAAGAGCTGTGTTTTTCTCTCACTTTAGAAAAGTTTGTTAGAAAATAATCCACCATGCCAGAGATTTGAGATCCTTTTCTCACATTGGGATAGCAAAGTAACATAATCAGTTTAATTAATAGTTTTTATTCTTAAAATAAATGTTTATAGACAGTCAATAATATGGACTGTTCTCTGAATAATATATCTATCTAACACATTGTTTTATCATTCATTAAAACCTGATGGAATAAAATAAATATGAGGTGAGGCATGGTGAGCCTTCATGGTAGTGCAATAGCTCCCTGAAGGTTAGGACAGGACAATGAAAAGGAGGAAGATCTCCAAGGTACAAAGTAGAGCAAAGAGATATGCCCTGTGGCTCAAATAGTTGGAAGATGAGATTTCAAGTAGAGAGGTTCTCTCTCAATGTACAAACACTGATGGCTAGGCTATAAAGCACACAGCGATTTTTAGAATCTCTTGGTTGATGAGATCCCATATCTTACTGAAAAGGCCTTATTCCACCCTCAAAGCCTTTGAAGACAGTGGTAAACTGAATTTAATGAAAGCTATATGCCTAGACTATAAGACTAAAGGTTAACAACAGTTTAGAGAAAATCATTTCCACAAACTAGTGAACCACAGAAGCAGGGACATTCCCTTTCTAGAGTAAATATTATTTATTTCAGTCTCTACATAATGTAAAGGAAACAATCTTAGGCGTTTCAGCTGTTTTTTTATCAGAAAAATCATGGAGCTCAAAAGACAATGGAATATTTTTTTTTCTTTTACTTTTATTTCAGCATATTGTGGGGGTACAGATGTTTAGGTTATGTATGTTGCCCTTGGTCCCGCCCCAAGTCCGTGTTTCTAACACTTTTAAATAACTA
>NW_012150441.1:858952-860042 GCF_000956105.1 Propithecus coquereli
ATGTTTGTTTGAAATGAAAATTTCAAAATCAAACCTTATAATGCTATATCATAGAGAAGTAGAGGTAAGCAGAGCTTAAAAAGGTGCATCTGTTTTAAAAGAAAGAAGATTTCTATTACCTGTAAGAGTTACTTTTAGGAGAAAAAAGCACGGAAGGTAAGAAACAAGTTCCAGTGACGACAGCCCAACACTATGGGAATAACATGCAAGCTTTTAGCTGAGGATGACAGTCACTCAGTGTTGCCAGTAGCTGCAGTCATGTCCTCTTCCTTAGTATCATTTAAAGATATTGTCTAAAGGTTAGGTTGTAGAGGTAGAGAAAAATTAGGAGAATGGAAGAAAACAGATTCAATTGAAATTGTGTGTTTTATTCAAAGGTCATTATGGTGATACTTAGAAATTAAGCTGCCTACAAATAAGCCCAATGATGAATAACATCAAAATGTTGTGGCAGGAAGGAGTCTCCTTGCGTGTGAGCAAGAATTAGCCAGTGTCAGTTTGCATTTTTCCAAAGCTTATAGAACTGATTAGACAGAGGGAAATTCATGATTATATTACATATACCATTACACATTTTCATGCATTTTTCTAGGTCATTTACTTGAGGAGAGATTTCAGCAAAAGCCAATATATTTTGTTTCATTTAGAATGCCAAGGTGAAGTGACATTTTTGCAATTGAGATAGTATTGGTAGAGTAACACAATTCAATACTTGATAAATATCATTTTTTCAACCAAACAGATTTAAAATTTGAGTATCACGAAGTTCATTGCAGAAGAAAACTACAAAAAGGTAGAACTATGGTAGCTAGACAGTGTTCGAGATTTAAGAAATGATAAAATGATAATCAATTAAGTCACTAAAATTTCACCATATTCATTACAGTGATCTATAATTGAGTCACTGCACTCCAGTCTGGGCAACAGAATGACACCCTGTCTCTAAAAAACAAAAAGAAAAGAAAAAAATCCGCCATATTAAATTTAAAAAAACCTATCAAACGGTAATGCATTTGAGAAGAACAAACAATAATGTTTTAAAATTGAATATTTACATTCATTCAAAATATTTAGTATTATATTAATGATG
>NW_012150441.1:860092-860674 GCF_000956105.1 Propithecus coquereli
TCCACTCCCTACTCCCCCAACCCCTGGAAACACAATTCTACTTTCTGTTTTTACGATTTTGACTACTCTAGGTACCCCATATAAATGGAAGCATACGGTATTTTTCTTTTCGTGACTGGCTTATTTCACTTAGCGTAATGTCCTCAAGGTTCATTCATGTGTAAAATTTCCTTCCATTTTATGGTTGACTGATAAGGAAGAACTTACTTCTGTCATTTTGATATTTGTTTTGTATATGTCTTATATCTTTTTTGTTCCTCGTTTCTTGAATTTTTCTTTCCTTTCATGTTTAGTTAACTTTTTACAAGGAAATCTTTAAATTTCTTTCTTGTTTCCTTTTGTGTATATTCTATATCTATTTTCACTGTGGTTACCATGTGGATTTAATTTCCTAAAGTTATACACTCTAATTTGGATTCGTACCAGCTTAACTTCAATGACATACAAAAATCCTGTTCCTCTAACTTCTCCATCCCCACTCCTTTTACTTGTTGATATCACAAAATTACATCTTTAAACATTTTATGTTCAAAACTGTAAACTAATAATTTTAAATGCATTAGCCTCTTAAATTATGTATAA
>NW_012150441.1:861494-864889 GCF_000956105.1 Propithecus coquereli
ATTCAACTAACTACTTGTAATTTTATATTGCTGGAGTGTGATGTCGAAAGATCAGGAAACAGTAAGAGATAAAGAAAAGAGACAATTTAAGATGCCAGTGCAGTGATCCAGGCAAAACACACAAAGAACAGGATCTGAGTTAGTGGCACAGAACTGAGAAGAAAAAAAAATAGATAAGGGGTACTTAGGAAACAGAATCTTTAGGACTTGTTGATTATTGGAAAGTAGAGAATATTTTAAGCATTTTGTAGTTTCCAGTACCTTACTGATCCCCACATTTATTTAAATGGGATAGCAGGCATTATTAAGACAAAAATATCCTTAGATATCCATATGGTGGTCATTGTATTTATGTGCTTGCCATTTCAGTGCTTAGATTGTTAATCATTTTTTTTGTTTTCCATCTAGATATTTTACTTATGAGTAGACAAAAGGAAGTAGTTAAGATTACAAAATGATATGTTTTTAAAAGTAATAATAAAATATTTATTACATTTAATCCATGTCAAATTATTTAAATCTTAAAGTCATTTCAATGATGCAGAACATTTTTAAGATATATAAAACTTTCTAAAATCTCATCTTTATTTTTAGAACATCCTTCAAAAATGTCCCACAAATCTCTCTGCTTTTAGTTAATCAATATAAAAAATAAAATAACAATTCCTTTCTGGTAACGCAGAGAGATATTTTTACCCCTTTTTCTGGTACAAACAAAACCGTAACAACTTTTCTTTCTTTGATGAATGCATCTTTTTTAATATCTCCATCTGTATTCTCTTCTACAAAATAGCTCATTAATTTTTGTTTTCTTACACTGTAAATGCAGCTGTAATGTTCTGGTTACTAAAAATGGCTGAAGTAATGTAATTCTTGTTAGAACTTGTTTGACTACAGACTTACCATATCAGGCAACGACAACTCTTTTCCTTGAGAAAAAGAGAAAATGTTTTAATTTATAAAAACCTATTTCAAAATATTTTATTGTTCAGTAATGGTCTATCCTGGGCATAGTCCTAATAGTCATTTTGTTGCCTAATAAAAATAAAGGTAGTTATGGTTTAGTAATACAAGGAATATTTATGAGGAGATATCCACTGTACTTAGCTTCCTTCTAATATGTAGTCAGAATTCAGTAATATCTATGGACCTTGGATTTTATACACATATGAATATATTATGTCTGTAATTACTGGATATAATCAATAGATATATTTATTGGCTATTTTTTACTGCTTAACAACAACGAAACCTAATGAATTTAAACACATATTTTAGCTCATGATTCTGTGGATCATCAAGCTGAGTTGGGCAGAAAGGTTATCATGATGGTTTAACCTGGATCTACTCTTGCATTTGCAGTAAGCTACTTGTCAGGTGGGTGGATCTGCTTTTAAGGGAATTGACTGACTATTAGATGAAACAACAGAGGGAAGTGGGTTATGGATCTCTTATCATCCAGTGGGCTAGTCCATGTTCCCATGGTGGTGACAGATTTCAAGAGTAGAGAGAAAGCAAGCCCCAGTACTTAATTACTATTCAAGCCTCTGCTTGTGACATGTTTGCTACTGCCTCACTGGTGAAAGCAAGTCACATGAGACCAAGTATAAAGTCAATGTAGGATGGAACTTTTCAGTGGGGTAGGGATATGGGAAGACTTGAAGAAATTAGTGGCAATTATTGTGCCAGAATCACAACATGGCACTCTGAAGGCATGCTTGCATATTTCTCTCTGTGCCTCTGTCTCTGTCTGTCTGTTCTCTTTGTCTCCGCACCATCTATTTATAAATTAAGTGATTGAACTACTAAACACAGTTGCTACATTTATTAATAGCCGTACAACTGCTAACTCATCACTGGCCATTTCGCTGAACCCGATAGCATGATTTCAAAGAAATGATGGGGACAGAAGAACATTATATCGTATGGCTTCTTTAGCTGGTACTTCTTATTTTGTGAACACTTCCTTCCTAGTTATTAATTTATCTACTTGCCTTTAAGCTGGAAATATAGATATAATTTTGCTAACTGCAGTGACTGACCCCAAGGTGACCCTCAATGTTCCCACTTTCTGGTATTCATGCCTTGTATAATTCCCCATCTGTGACATATAGATTATGGCAAATAGGATGTCATTCCCTTGATTACATTACATTTTATAAGACTCTGTTTTAATAGCAATATTGCTCCCACTATCTTATGAAAAGAGCCACATGACAAGGAAATGTGAGTGACCTCCAGGAGCTGAAGGTGTCCAGCAAGAATTCAGGGTCTTCAGTCATAGCTTAGAAGTGCATTTTTCCCCAAGTCTGAAGATACAAATGTAGCTCTGTTCGATATCTTGAATGAAGACTTATGGGACAGAAGATCTAGCTAAGCTAAGCCTGGATACAGAAACTCTGATATAATAAAAGTGTGTTATTTTAAACTTAAAAGTTTTTGGTAATTTGTTATGCAGCAATAGGAAACTAATACACTGACAAATATCTACCTAAGTTGATATCCACATTGAAAAATGCATGAATTTGTCCTTTGTTGTTTTTAAGGCTACTTTTTATGCAAATTCTATCAAAAACAAAAGAAAAATAGTAATGACTTTTTGTTCTGTAAGTAAATGAAAATGTATGGAGTTTTTGCATTGCACATTTTTTCAGACATTTCCAACATATTTTCATATACTATACTTCAGATCAAGGCAGAGGTTCTATTTAATTAGCTTTGGGAATAGATGACTTAATCGAAACAATTTCAAAAGTGTTATTTCCTCACTGTGTTTAGCAGTTAGCAATGACACGGCATATTTGGTTATAACGCTAATTCTTCCAAAATAGGAGGAAATAATCATTTTCGTTTTCATTGTATAAAGTACTGTGAATTTATAATGGCTAATCTCTCCAAGTTATTATGTATTTAAAGAGAAATCATTTTAAATGCATGTAAAGTTCTTCATGTTTTATGTCAAGAATATATGTTCTATTCAACTATTTAAGGATGAATTGGGTGAAATAAAAAACCGGAGTCAGGTTTTGCTATTTTTGGGCCACAGGGAAATAAAAATTTGCTAGAAAGCTCATATATTAAGATACTTATAGAATATCCATTTTAACTTATCAAAATTATATTATATATAATTAGTTGTATTTTCTTCTGGCATATAACTATATCAAGAGAAAGCTATTCTTAACATATTTTATTTATTTTCATCTTCTATAAATATGCTCATTTTAACATTGTGTGAAATGAGTGTCAGCTGGTAAAAGATCATTTTGATGTGATTTTGACATAAAAGATTCTGTGCCCCTAAAATGAATGCTATGATGGTAATGTGAATGAGTTAGGTGTCCAATGGAAATGCAAGGAAAATATCTGGAAAGACAAAGCAACATTATTAGTAG
>NW_012150441.1:867061-868859 GCF_000956105.1 Propithecus coquereli
AAAATTTAAATATTTTAGTCATTAATTATCTCAATACAGGGCATTTAGTGAATTATTGGTCTGATTTTAGGGGAATTTCCAGGTTTTTTGGTAAATCTTCAATTGAATAGTAAATGAAAGGTGCAGAACGCTGAGAAATACAAATGAATAAAAAGAGTTTTTCAACATGGATGTTGACATTCAAGATAATATTACATAATAAGATATTATTCACAATTTTCATCAGCTTTCTGCTCAGTCACTATCTTCAAACTGATTCATGTCCACATTTCCAAGCCGTGGATATTGCCTTCTCCTAACCACCATTTTAGATGTGGGAAAATCTAGTTAGTTTACAAAAAGTTTCTCCAGTCTCCCACAAATTCCTCATCAGTATTCTGCCTTCCTGAGACAATAAACAGGGATGACTTCCAATTGTAACTTTTTTTTCTCATTTGAGAAGTGGGCATCCTTCATCATTCATAGAGGTTTTATAAAAGTAGAAAACATGCAAAGCCTTCATGTCGTATAACAATTTGTAAGGACAAAAAGAATATCTCACACTTTTGTTCCATTCCTTTGTAATTTATAATAATTAACCCATTGGAGGCAGACAGTCCAAGTCTTAGTTTGCTGTATTTTCCCAGTAATGTAAATAGAGATGATTTATATGAACTGATAGTGATATTCATCCGTGTTCTTTTTCATTAACTCACTGTATTATGGTTAGCTCCAGGTACCAATTTTAAGGAGAAACGTCAATAAATGGAAGGACACGTTCAGGTGGTTATTATGAATAAAAGCATAAGCATGGGTCAAAATAATGTGACATGAAAAATAGTTAAAGGATATAGCAATGTTTTATCTGAGTTTGTTATGCTAACTGCTTTAGAATGTATATTTGTACAATTTTAAGAGTGAAATCAGGATCTATAGTTATAAAGGAGTAATGTAAAATACAACAGAACTCCATGAAATGAAAAACTGTATAACAGAAGTCTGTAGATGACCTGGCATTATCAGGATCTGAAAATTTCTGGTTTTGGAAAGGGCTTATGTAGACACTCAGTAGTCATTTGTAAGATGCTGATTCTTTAGCAATACCTATACTTTCCCTTTAAGCTCAGAAATTCTGTGATACTATGAGTGGGTTTCTTAGTACTAGTTTTCATTCAGCATCCTAGACTGGCTAGATATTTATTAATATTTGATGCAAAATTATAATTCTTATATATTAAGAGGTAAATATAGCCACCTGTGAAAGTGAAGATAAATTTAACGTGAATATTATAAATGAAAAGCCCTGTGCTGCTCTATTCAATTATGAATGAATCCCTCTTATATGTTTGTTTTTAGCATGTGTGTGTATTGATATTAGTGTTCATATGTGGAGCAGGGAAAGTGGGCAAAATAACACCTTGTAAGTAGTAAACCCACCATTTTCTCTGGAGTCTAGAAAATATTTCATACTTGAAGAATTATTCCTTTATGGTATTTTGCCCCAATTTTGAAATTTTAGCTCAACCCATTTATTTATTCCATACCTTAATAATTCCCTCTGTGAAATAATTCCTTGTCTTACCTGCTCTAACAACTTCCATATATTTGTAGGCTTTTAGTCATCCTTTTGAACAGTTAGAGAGACTTCTACTCTTTAATCTTCCTTGATAACTCAAAACCTATATTCCCTTAATCATTTCTGTTACATTTCTCTTAACTTTCTTTACAAATCTTTTATCTACAGTACTCTGGTACTGAGATGTCTAAAACTAAGCCTTTAATAATGAATAAAAAAGAGTGTCACAAACCTGATCGTGAG
>NW_012150441.1:869519-873072 GCF_000956105.1 Propithecus coquereli
TTTTTAGCTTTTGCATGAGTGGGAATGGTGTTTAACATTCTGTACCTGGTTTAATTCACTGAACATAATGCCCTACAGTTCCTTCTGTGTTGCCTCAAATGACAGAATTGCATTTTTTAATGGTTGAATACTATTCCGTTATGTGTATATAATACCACATTTTCTTTATTCATTCATCTGTTGTTGGATGCTTGTGTTGATTCTGTATCTTAGCTATTGTGAATGATACTGCAAGAATCATGGAGGTGCAGATGTCTCTTTGATGTACTGATTTCTTTTCCTTTGGATAAATGCCCATTAGTGGGACATGCTAATATAATACAAAATTGTAGATGACAGTACTATTTTTAGTTGTTTGAGTAACTTTCATACTATTCTCCATAGTGGCTGTACTAGACTGAAGGAGAAGGTGATGGGGTGATTCACTTGGTCAGATTGGAAGGTACCTGGGGGAGGCATCCACATATGGGGAATAACAGAAGAAGATAACCCCAGGGCCCCCACACTCCACTTGTGGACACTGTGACCGAAGCTGTAGGGGGCCCCCCACCACTGTAGACCTCTGGACTGATCAGGGAGCTGCTTATAGTCTGCGCAGTAACAGTGCATCAAAGAGCAGGCACAGGAGGAACTTGGCAGCTTCCATTCCCAGGTCACTGCAACTGATGACTTTCTGACCTCTCAGGTCCACATTTCCTGGTCTACACAGTGCTTGGCTTTGCTGTAGAAGCCTCCACATCATCCGAACCATGCTGGGAATGAAACGGGAAGAGTGGATGCTCTCATATGTCCTATGACTGGGAGCCAATCACCCCTCACTCTGACAGGGGATTTGAACAGAATGAGAGCCACTGACACCCCCTGACAAGCCCTGTGGCAAGTGCCTCAGGGGAACATTTGCAGGGAGGGAGCCCCAGCCACCCAGAACTCTGGTCCTACATCCCCATCCTTGAGGCACCCAAGCTGTCATCCAGCCCCATGGCTCTCACCAGCTTCCTCGTGAGTACCGCCTCTGTGGTCCATTGCTCCTCCAGCCGCCTGTTAGCCATGAGCCACCACTGCATCTGAATAACACAATAAAAGCCAAATATGACAAACTCATAGCTAACATCTTACTGAATGGGGAAAAGCTGAAAGTTTTTCCTCTAAGAACTGAAAGAAGACAATATGCCCACTCTCACCCAGTCTTGCTCAACATCGTGCTAGAAATCCTAGCCAGAGGAATTAGGCAGGAGAATGAATTTAAGGACATTTGAACTGGAAAGGAGGAAATCAAACTGTCTCTGTTTGTAGATGACACAAACTTATATACAGACTCTACCAAAAAAAGTCTTAGAATTAATAAACAAATTCAGTAAAGTTGCAGGAGAAAAAAAAATCCACATGCAAAAATATGTGTCAGGAACAATAAACTAACTGAAAAATAAATCTTTTTTTCCTTTTCTGAATCTGTCTTCCTCTACTGTGTTTCTTGTCAAGGTATTATTCATGTTCTCTTGCTCTAATTTGATAATTGGTGTTTTAATTTATTTAATTTCTAGTCAGCCTTTTCTTGTTATTTAGCACTATTTATTTGAAATTATAATTTGGCTTCAAATATTTCATATGATGATATCCAACTATAATTAATAAAGTGTGGCATGTGGAAAGGTTCAGAATAAAAAAGGCAGGTGTCTTCAAGGAGCAAAATTTAATTACTCTCTCGATATTAAGCACATTTGAGAGGCATGTTTAAAATTCCTTTTTATGGACTCTACATCTGTAAGAAGGCAGGATGCTTTTTTAAAATTTCCTGTAAAGTATCTTTTAAACTAGTTTCTGATTTCTATAATTATCCTCAGCTCACATATCCTAGAGTTATTATTGCATTTAATTAGGGACTTATTCTTCTCTGCTGCTTAGGCAAATTATTTCTATACTTTGATTCTAGATATCAGAGAGACAACGTCTTTGCTTGAAACTTGATCTTTCCTAACACTGACAATTTTCACTTATTCAACATTGTCATCTTCTGAACTCTCAGCCAAAGGAAAAATTTCCCAAGCCTGAACTCACTCGATAATTGAAAAACTAGGTTCCCATTAAGTAATACCTTATCCATACAATAGTTAGAATTCTCATAGCTGTCCATTAAGACTTTGACTTGTCAATCAGTTCTTACTAAAGCACACAGTTTCTGCAGTGATAAGATTAATTTGCAATATGCTAAAAAATGAACGTAGTCAACATGTACATGAATCACTTTGTTAATATTTCAAATAGCCTAATTCACTTCACACAATGATGTCGGTCATGAGCTGAAACATAATTTTATGCATTTTTCCCATTTTTCCCTAACACAGGAGAAATGAGACAACCAGTTTAAGTAATTCCAAGCCTTCAAGACCAATGATCCATAGACATTATTTATGCAATTCAAGTTACCTGAATAATAATACAAGTTTGTCTGGAAAAAGTAGACCCAGCTTCAGTTTTGAAGTTACAGTCTATAGCTGAAGCTACAGATGTAACTTGCAATTCACAATACTTTACAGATTGTGGTATTAAATACACAGGCATACACACTTAAACAAAATTCAAAGCAGGCAGTGAGTACATCAGGTAATTAGAACTAATATGTTGTTTGGAATTAAAGTCAAATTCTTTTAATTGGCATATCTCGGTGGGAATAGAAATACAAACTTGTAATTAGGTGATTGGTGTGATTATCAAAGCCTCATTGGCATAGATTGTGCAGTCACTTTTTTTGGCATAGGTTTCTCAAACAACTATAACATGATATGGGAGATGCATTGAATAGCCATAATAGAAATTTGATGTTGTCTAAAATGAAAAAAAAAAATGTATACGGAGTGAATAATCTGGGCCACCCAAAGATATTTCACAACTTTATGTAAGTGAGAATCAGAATTGTTAGAATAAAACTCTGTTATTTTAGTAAAATAATCTAGTTTACTTATTATTTATAATCAGTTAAATATATTAAACTAATCTCAGGTTTGTAATTATCAGGCACACAGCAATTTCAGCTCAGATCTACAGTCAGGAGTCCAATCATTTCTGTGGGGCATGTGGATGGAACTTAATATACAAGAATGAGAATTATTTTATTTTACTTTATTTATTTCATTTCAGAGTATTACGGGAATAGAAATGCTTTGGTTACATAAATTAAACTAATCTCAGGTTTGTAATTATCAGGCACACAGCAATTTCAGCTCAGATCTACAGTCAGGAGTCCAGTCACATTTCTGTGGGGCATGTGGATGGAAGTTAATATACAAGAATGAGAATTATTTTATTTTACTTTATTTATTTCATTTCAGAGTATTACGGGAATAGAAATGCTTTGGTTACATAAATTGACTTTGCACCAATGACAAGTGTGCCCATCCCCCAGACAGCGCATGTGATCTGTTAGGTGTAGATTTATCCACCCCATCCTCCCCGACCAGCCCGACACCCTATGAATGTTACTTCCCATATGTGCACATTAGTGTTGATCAATTAGTACCAATTTAATGGTGAGTACATGTGGTGTTTGTTTTTCCAT
>NW_012150441.1:873672-885805 GCF_000956105.1 Propithecus coquereli
GGTTGATTTTTGTGAGAGGTGAGAGGTGAGAGGTGAGAGGTGCAGATCCTGTTTCAGTCTTCTACAAGTGGCTAACCAATTTTTCCAGCACCATTTATTGAATAGGAATTCTTTTTCCTTTTAATCAGATGTAAAACCCTAAAGTAAGGTGAGGTCTTAAAAGATAGGGCTGTAAACAATCAATAAATCATGAAAAATTGCTTTCATGCATGTTTTATGTAGTTATTTAACAACATATTATTGTCATTCTCTTCCCCTCACCCGATTCTCTGTGTTCTTCATGGTGGAAATCAGGATGCCAACAATAAAGACGTCATCTAATTCAAACCTTGACATAACAGCTCCAGGCAATTCACTGAAGATCATTCAAGCACTCTTAATTAGGAATTTGTAGTAAAACAGAAAGGGTCTAGGCAGAAGTTTCTTTACTTAAGAAAATGAATTGTAAATGAGCTCTCATGAAATCTTAAAAAATATGCTGAAATATTTAAGAGAATAAACTATATCAAACACTTTAGAAAATACATTTGCATTTAATTTTGATGGTATTTGGGAATTATTTTTAACTGTTCCTCAAATGCTGTTTGGACATCTTATTTCCTGTTACTGTATAAATAGCTGAGTCTGAGTGTTATATGAGTTCATGTGTGGGTTTGTCAGGAGGGTATGTCTGTGTATTGACTCAAACTACATTTCTTGCCAATAAGAAAAGCTCTATGAAGAAATTAAATTAAATGAAAATTTGAAGGAAAAATTAAAATATGTGAGTACAAGTTATTTTCCTTGTCAAATACGATGAGGAGTAGCGTTATCATTTTCAAGGAATTATGAAAGGATTACCTTTAAAAATAGAAAACAAAGGGAAATATGAAGTCTTATTTATTGTATTTATATTGTGTGGACAGGTGTTCTGGGTGAGATAGATACTATCTTACCTACAATCATTTACATTAGCTTTCTAGGCAGTCAAAGACTATATATAATGTGAAGATTGTTGTTATTTTACAATGGAAATCCAGGCTAATAATGTTTTGTGTAATATTCTCTACTCCTTGAAAACAATGTTAATAGACATGCCTCTAAAACATACAGATGAACTTGGACTGTAGTTTGGGTTAAAAGGTCACCTCAGGAAAAGATAATCATTTTCTGTTAAGTCTGAAACCACTGTGCACTTCACTGAACTATATGGAAGGTCACAGTGTCTTATTAGAAGATTAGTTTATATTATTGGCTGACAGGAATGGCTTGTAAAGTGTGATTCATGCTCTGAAATAGCACACTAAAGATAATTTTTCCTCTGTCTTGTCTGTAATAATGAAAATAACTAAGAAACTACCTCCTAGACTTTCAGGTCTATAAACATGTAAGGGAATCAGGTCACCCTATGCCACCACTGTTATTCCCCATTCTTATGTACTATAGTTATTCCCTTTATCCTGGCCCACATTTGGACAGAAGAGGAAAGAAAATTCTCTGTTTAGCTTGCAGGACTACCTTCTCATTTGCAGAATGAACAAGATATTAAGCACCAAATGGTAAAAGGAACAACTACCATTAAATATGCTCTGTGAATTTATTTTATAATTTATCTATTGATCTATTCTGGGTAAGAATAATTTTACCCAGTTAAGGTAGTTACTCACGTTCAAGTAATTCAAAAATATTAAAATATTTAGAGAATTATCAAAGTAATCTAAAAGAATGGGATGAATTATGATGCTTTTTATCAGTGGGGATATATAGCATAGAAGGATATCTAGTCATACATTTATTATTATAATTTACATAATTATCATTGTATAGATTATGTCAAAATCCAGAGAAGATAATTTGTAGTAATTTTCCCCAATATAAAATTTTTCCATATACCAAGAGAGATATAATATTTATGAATTATATCAGCTTTATATTTATTATAAAATAACTATAGTTACTATAGAATTATTATATTAGCCAATGAGTTGAAATGTAGTAACCCTTTTACATATATTGTTATTAAACAGAATATACCTTAACTGAGACATGATATTATTTGCTATATAGGTGATCTCTACATTTGATGGTTTCCCATCATACAAAATATAATATCCTTTTATCCATCATTAATTATATTCCTAAAAAAACTTATTCTTCAACTCCCCCAGTTTAGATGTCACTTTATTAATAGAAATTTCTCTGATCTACTCTCAGTAATAATTACTCTGCTTTTGTGCCAGTTTCTATTATACATTTCCCACTATAATCCAGTCATCTATTGACACATAGCCTCCCTTTGTAGTTCTTGAATTTATGAAAATAATCTGTCCAACACACTCATGTGGTTTTGTGGGACAAGATTTCTTAAAACGCTATAATATGGCAAAGCCCCAAAGGGGAGAATACGTTGGAAAAGATTAAATATCACCAGCATCAGCATTAAAAGGCGAGGTGACTGGGTGTATTTTAAACTTTTTTAAGGGGCTGCAGATTGTGGAATGCACCTTACTGCACATGTTCATAACAAAGGCCTACTTAGCCATCCAGCTCTGGTAGACTTGCAGGGGGAATGAACTCTGGGGTCAACTGGTCCATGTGACTGGGAGAGTCTATGTGCTGACTACATCTTGGAAGACATGACAGGTGGAAGAGCTTCTTTCTATGCCCCAATAGAGAGCTCAAAGTTTGCCTTGTCATTTGCCTCTGATCAATTAGAATGAAAACACGTGGCTCTCTTTGCTTGTTGAAGTGCCACTGCTTGAAAGACTCCAACAGTCTGACTTGAATGAGTGCTATGGGAACCACAAATTGTGAATAATCAAAGGAAAAGTACAATCCTAATCCAAGTAACTTGAGGTCTGAAGACCACGCCAAGAACCCAGAACAAGTGAAGTCTGCCAAGGCAGAAATGATGAAGGAACCAGAGAAGAATTTCAAGAAAAATATTAAAAATGTCAAAATAGAGGCACTTAGAGTCACTCCTTCTCAAAACAAACAAACAAAAAAAAAAAACCTCTGGAATCAGAAAATATGGCTTCTAAGTTAAAATAAATCACTCAACAAACAAACAGACAAAGATCACTGTTGAGGAAGAAATGTTACTAAGTTGGAAGAAATATGAAAAAAGCAAAAACCATCAGAGAAGAGCTTTAGAGCCAAATTTCTCAATTGCTGGACTGTCAGGTTGTTGAGCAGTTGATGAGGTACAGAAGTGCTGAGACATTGATTCCTCACAAGCGTGGAGTCACCTGTGAAGGACCTACCATCGGCATTCTACTCCATTTGCCACTGATGCTATGAAAAGGAAATGAAAAAGCTGGATGCCTAGGTTTAGAAGCTAAATCCAAGGGAGCTCTTCTGTGAAAAATTGAAGTTCTAGAAGAAGAATAAGAAAGATAAAGGAAAAATAATAAGAAAAAATTCTATCAAAATACAATGTACTCTTCATTTGAAAAATTTCCCTGAGATGCAGACAGTACAAAGGAAACAACACACACAGCATATACCTGTGTATACCAATTTGAGGAAAGTGATTCAAACAAATACAATTTGAGAAAGAACAATATAGGAGATGTAGAAGTAGGAAGCAAACTGAGAAATTAATTTTAGGTTGCACAGTTACATTAAATATATGATAATCAAGTGATTTGGAATTGTAATACAAGTATAGATAAACAAGAGAGACACTGGGAAAAAATCCTGATCGCCTAAAGACACTCAAGTTGGAGAGGAGAGTGTGGAGAGAAAGAATGGGGAAATAAAAACATTCTAAATATTTTATTAATAGGGAAGAGGGGTTTGGGAAAGTTAAAGATTTTTGTGCTGTGTTCAGAGTATTTAATTTAAATGTGACACTGGTGAAGTAGGATGGTTTAGAACAGGAAGATGAAACAATTTGTTTCAGCACCACACCATGCTAGCATACCTACCCACCTTGTTTTCCTGCCAAAGACGTCTGGACAATGGTTTAGGGCAGTGGAGCCAGTTCGCTGCATCTGCTGCTGTGTGTTGATTGTGTGGAAGTACTGGGATGTAGGGATTGGGGAAGAAGGAACACTGCACTAACAGCTCCAGGTAGCTACTGTATCTGGTCCTAGTGTTTTGCCTTGCACCCAGGCTGCCTTCCTTGAGCACCACCTTGAAGCCAGCATAGCATCACATGGTCAGCTCAGAACTGCTGGTGAGTTGACACCCTATGGAGCAAACTCTGACAAGAAAAGAAGAGTAAGGATACATTGTCCCTTCCACCACTTGTCAAGGAGCTTTGGCCAGCTCAGCCATGCATTCCCTCCTTCCCTCTCTTCTTCCTTTTTTCTCTTATTGCTGGATCCCTGGGATTGTATTCACCAATAGCATTAGCATATAAACCTTAAATCTTTTCCTCAAATGTTGTCCTCTAAAGAATCCATATTAAATTAGAAAATAAATACTATTGCCACTGAAAAAAAATTATGGAACTCCCAAATTTGTGAGTCAATGAGGGGAAGGAAATGAAAACAATCAGCAACATCTAAAAAATATAAAGATATGGGTAATTAATAAATGATAACAAAAAATAAATAGTAAAAGCACAACAATATAGAAGAGCACAAAATATCATTCATTAATTATACTTTTAAAGATTAGGTTCAATTTTCCTGTTAAAAGAGCAGGCTTTAAGATTGGGTTAATTACACAAATCTAGCTACTTATGTTTTACTAGAAAAAGATCTAAATTCTAGTACAGGGTGAAAGTAAAGGGATGGATGAATATGTTTTAGGTGATTGCAAACTGACAAAACCTAGGATTTCAATTAAAAGTAAGGTAAAATTTAATTCAAAATAAAAATATTAATTGAAACTTAAGGAAATACAATGCAGTAAAAGGTATAGAGAACATGCCATATTGGCTACAGCTTGTAATGTCATTGTGAAATTCTCCAACTTAGAGCTTTAAGCCATTTCATAATCACTGCCATGGAAAAGCCCATTAAGACTAGACCTAGTCTAGGTAAGAGAAATTGACAGGGATATATATGTGAGAAGTTGATATATCACTCCCTCTTTATATTTAGGCCAAGGGCCATGTAGTAAGTATTCTCCAAGAGTAATGACAGCTTTTGTGCTTCCTTTTTTCTTCAGATATATTGAAATTAATTCTTCAGAATGTAGGCTATTCTCTCTTCACTGCCCACCTTGTACTTGATGAGGAGAAAAACTACAAGGAGGTTAAAAAGGCAGTAGAGCAGAGAATGTATATTTCTGTTCCACATCTGAAAAGCTTCTTAATGAGGCATTTACCTAAAAGTAAGTTAAATAATTATAAAAAAATTGTACCATACATTAAAAATGGCTCAAAATAAATTTAAAAAGTCTTAAGATTCTAAAACTATGGATAATTATGTGACAATCTGTATCCCAATATACTTAATAGTGAAACATATACCTTATTCTTTTTATTTCAATCTATGCTTTTGTAGGATTGTAAATTGTGGAAGTTTGTAGTTAAATATTGGTCAATCAGAGGCAAATCACAAGACAGCAAGGACAGGTCAGAGCAAAGGGGCCAATAATTGTTGCCTATGGAGAAATTTATTTTTCTATTTAAGAGCTGAATAGGCTACAGGTTTTTTTACTGAATATATCATATATTAAATTACATAAAATATATAGAGAGATAGATAGATAAAGAGATATATTTCTTTTCTAAGAGTAAAATAAATAAAATAACCTGATAGAACCCCAGTGAACTATAAATAGAAATTTCTAAGGCAACCCGCCTGGGAGTTCAAATTACTTTCTTTGCTCCTTGACCTTTGCCTGCTCAAACTTGTTCTCCTTGGGTGATCTTATCCTTTTCTATAATTGAAACTATCAATTAAATTCTTCATAATTTTAAATCTATCTTTTTAGCACATACTTTTCACTTAAAATCTAGCCCAGTATTTCAATTTGCTTTTAGTCGTAAGCACCTGGAATGTCTTGATAGAATTTAAAAGTTATCTACTGAGAAAGCAAATGGATAATAATGATAATCAAAATTATTCCTCCTTTGTTATATTCATTTTACGTGATCCTAAGATATTTCTCAAATCTATCTGTCCTTCCTAATTCCACCCTTGACTCCCTGATAATACTTCTGTATTATCTCAATAATTTATCCAGTCTTTTTGCCATCTGTACTCCCTAATAGAGCCTCTTAATGGCTTCCATTTGTGTTTCTGAAATAATAAGTCTGATAGTAATCTCATATTTTACAAGTTCCATTGCATCTCCCTTATCTTCTTAAAGGATGAAGTGAACTTCTTAGCATGGTATCGGTAGCCTTTGGACAGCCCAGACTTCTTTTCTAGTCTTTCCTGATACACCTCCATATATCAGTTTTGGCTAAAAGAGATTAGTAAGGAGGTTATAAAAATAGGCTAAGCATGTTTTTGTTAAGTCTTCTCTTCTTATTTCATTCATTCTTAAAACAGGCAATATCTGCCAATGATTTCTCTGACATGGCTAAATACTATGTTGTGAATTACTCTAATGTCATATTGATCTGTGCATTCATTCAATTATTTATTCAATAAGCATTTCTTGAAAGTGGTTATTTACTAGGCACTCTGCCAGACATCGGAGATGTAAGGTAAAGGGTAAAACTGATGTGGTCCTTGCCTTTATGGGTAAGAACATGTGTATTCAACCCTGTATTTTCCCTACTCTTATTTACTGCAATGCCCTGCTCAAATATTGTCTCTTCTATAAAGTCATTTATAACACTTTTTGCCAATTCAGCATAATTCACTTTCTTATCTGTGTCTTATAGACTTGCTTCTATCCTCTATTAAAACAAATCAAACTATATTCTTATTTGATATGGACATTTGCACTTAACGTCTGGTTTGAAATGTTACTAGTAGTAAACCAATGTATTGAGTATGGTACCAAATTAATACCTATACATTTTTAAAAAATTCTTGATGCAAATAACACAATACAAAATAGGTTACAGTCCAATATTCCTTTTGCCACTTATATTTTAATCTTTTAGAGCCCCTCATTCTAAAAACAAAATTGTCTTTTTCTTTTTTATTTAAGCCCTACATGTAGAGCTCAAAATAGATGCATTTGCTTAGCCCTCCAGTTTTCTGTTTTCTCTCCATTTCCCCTTTCTATCCAAGCTAAGCACCATGCCAATGAGTGTCATCAATCTATTTTCACATCATTGATATCTTCAGCCATGTCTGGATTTACTGGATACTATGAAGGGTCCTGGATAGGACTGAAATTTTTTCCCACCCATGAAAATTTTGGAAGACAAACATCAGTGGTCATTGCTTAGTCCTACTTGGGACAATTAGGACCAAATATGTTAGTTACTAAGCCTGTGTCATACTTAGGTATTGAAACAGGGAACTGTCAGGCACTGCTTCAAGCATTGCTTTAGGTATTGCTTCAGGCATTGCTCAATTGTGCAGGCATCACTTAACTGAGTCAGGAAGTTTCAAACTACTCTGATCAAAACAAGATGGGGGCAGGACAAGTTCCAATCAGTTAGAACCAAGATGGCAGAGAAATTGACCACTTCTTGACCTTGCAGCTTCATTGAATACTTCATTACCAAAAAAGTTTCTGAGGAAACCTCCCACTCCCATCATGCACCTTATGCCATGACACTTCCTATTTGACTATATTTAGTCAAAAGGAGGGCATTGCTCTAATTCCAGGAAAGACCACCCTTTTCCAATAAATAACATGAATATTCCTCCCTTTGTTTAGCCTATAATTAAGCCATTGCTTAAATAGAGGAACTAAAGAAACCACGGAGGCTGATTCTCTTCCACAGGGAGGACTAGCCTCTACTTTGTCTCTGGAGTAGATTTTCTACACTTCTTGAATAAAACTCGCTTTCCTTTACACTGTTGGCTCACTCCTGAATTCTTTCTTGTGCAAAGCCAAGGGCCCACTTGGACTTCAGGTGATTCCCAGCCTTGGGAATTATGTTCCTGTGATAATATTTCTGCATATGGCTAGCATACATTCGGGAAACTAGACTGGATGTTTATTTTAAAATGCTTTCATATACATAAAAGAATGCACAAAAATATTTATGATCAGGGGATAAATGATTATATTATATATACTCTTTGGGAGACAGTCTCCTTTTTTCTATTATTGTTTGGTTCCTTTCCTTTCAACCTCTACCCTTATCAATATTCTTCAATTAACCAATTAACTCAAATTGTCAATCTAGAAAATATTTGTTCTTATTTTTCTCTGTGGCTATCCAATACACACACTATGAAACTTGCTTTTCTTATTCAATATTTTGTGAAATACTTTCAAGTCAAATGGAATAGCTCTGACAAATTTTTGTTAATGGTGGGTGATATTTTATGGCAATTTATTAAACAATTACTCTATTAACAGGCATTACACTTTTTTTTTTACATTTTTGTTTGCTTTTTGTCATTGAAGGCAGTGCTGTAATAAATAACTTTTTACTCACATTACCTACTGGTGGCTTTATTTTAGTAGATAAATTCACTGCATTGAGAATATATATACACACATTATACACTCACACACACACACAGTAATCTGTATGTGCATTTGTGTATGTGCATGTATATATTGTCCCATCTTATTTTTGTAAAAGGCTATAACAATTCACATTTTTATTAGCAGTGTCCATGAACACTTTTCTTTCAGGAATATTTCTTACAGGAATTCCTTTCAGGAACAGGTGTATCAAGTTACCACATACATAAGAGGTGTATCTGAAAATTTCTTTATATCAGCATTATTCAAAATGTGGTGATTATCTACAGTGTTCCAGGGGCTTAGGTATGATGTTTAACAAGACCATAATGTTCTCTACCTTTATGGAGCTTACAGGTAAATGGCAGACAGAGACAATGAACAATATACTAATGATAGGGGAAGTACGATGTCATTAGAAAAACACAGAAGTGATACCTAACATGGACTTGGGAATCAAGAAACATTCCCCTATGGACGTGACACCTAACCTGAGACCTGAAAAATCAGTGATGATTACAGAGGTGAGGTATAGGGGCAAGTGTCCTAAGGAGAAGAATAGTTTCCTAAAGAATTCAGAAAGCAAAAGAGAGCAATTTCAGATATCAGAAAATATTCTCAGTGCAGAGTGTTAGAATTACAAATTGAAAAATATAAAGAGATGAGACTGGGTAGCAGGAGAGGAATTAGATGATGAAAGATATAGTTTAAACCACAGAACAACTTCAATCTACAGCCTCAATAATATTATGTGAATGAACCTATAGAAATTTCTAAAATTTTCTTCCCTTGTCTTTATACAAATAATAGCACATATGTTTTTTTATGTACAGTTTTTTCACTTAATAATATACATTAGACATCCTTCCCTAACAGTGTATAAAGAGCTTCCTTTCCCCCCTTTTTATAGATACATTATTTTATATCCTGTGAGAGTATCATAATTCAGCTTACTAGTCTCTTGTTGATAGGTTCAGTCTGTTTCCTATCTTTTACTAATATAAACAAGTGCTACACATGTGAAAGCATATCTCTAGGCTGATTTCCTAAGCTTGAATTGCTTGGTCAAAGGTATGTACCCTTGAATATCTATAAATACTATCTAATCATCCTCAATACATACTCTACTTTTAGAGTTTTGTCATTTTGCCAAGTGAAAGATGGTATCTCAGGGTAAATTTAATTTGTATTTCACATGTAATGACTGACAGTATTAGCCTTAATTTTACATGTTGAGTCATTTGCACTTCATTTTCTGTGACTTGTATCATATTATTTGTCTATTTTTTATTAGCTGTTGGTCTTTTCCTTACCAATTTGCGGGAGACTTTAATTTATTATAGATTTTAGACCTTTGCTTTCGATAAGAATTAGACGTATTTTTCCCTCTTTTTGTCACTTGTTTCTAATCTTTGCTTATGGTTGTTTGTGACCAGGCAGAAATTCTATTTATATGCAATTTTGATGTTTCTATAGTTAGAAATTAAAGAAAACACAATTATTCCATATGTTTTCTTCATACAAGTCACAATCCTGCTCTTAAAATTGTCAGAGTTCAGTAAAATGAAAGATGATCCCAACAAAATGATAAAACAAAGTGATATATGGTAAGATTGAAGGAAGTAAAAAGTATTATATGAGTATAGCTCTGCCCCAGCTATGAAGTCTGACATAATCAATACTCTACACATTATAGCTATAAAATAATGTTATTGTACACTTTATAGCAAATTTTCACTTAGCTAACAAAAATTCTCTGAATTTTATTTTTCTTTTTTATGTAATTGTAATCTCTTCAAGCATAAGCACAGACTGTTTTACTTTAATACCCTCAGAGAGTGGATACTATTTTTAACTTGGAGTAAGTCTATCGATTTGGTTATTACAACCTTTGGGAATCTGTTTCCCCTTTAAGACTTGGAATTTTTTGTTTAACATTTACCAAATAAATAAGTGGGATAGAAAGGACTTAGGTCTTCTGAATCAGAGTATTTATGGTAGCGTTAGTCCAATTGCTCTGAAGAAGAAATGTGTGATGAAAGGAAGATGATAGTCCTGTAGAGAATATCTCTGTTGATTCAGCACAAGCCCCTGGATTTTCCCAATAGTATGGGGCATTAGTGAGGGTTCCCCAGAGAAACAGAATCAATAGGATATATATAGATATATTTGAGAAGAATTATTATAGAAATTGGCTCACACAATTATGGCAGCCAAGAAGTCCCAGGATCTGCTGTCTGTAAAGTGGAGAACCAGGGAAACTAGTGTAATTTAGTCAAAAGTCTGAAGAGCTGAGAACCAGTAAAACCAATAATATAACCTCCAGTCTGAGGCTGAAGGTCTGATAACTGTGAGGACTGCTGGTGTAAGTCCTGAAGTCCAAAGGTCTGAGAACCAGGAGCTCTGACATCCAAGGACAGGAGAAGAAGAATGTTCCAGCTGAAAAACAGGAGGAGTGAATTTGTCCTTCCTTAGCCTTTTTGTTCTATTTAGGTGGGTCCTCAACTGATCAGATGATGCCTACCCACGTTGGCGAGGGGAGTCATTACTAAGTTCACTGATTCAAATGCTAAATCCTTCCAGAAACACTCTCACAGACATACTAAGAAATACTGTTTACCAGATATCTCAGTATTCTTTAACACAATGAAGTCGACACATATAATTAATCATCACATGTGGAAAATGCGCCATCTGTATTTTTGGCATATATAGCATTGAGTTCTTCTTCAACCACCGACGTATCCTCTGTACCCTTCTGAATTTGTCTATTCAGACAAAATGTGTCTGTTTCAGACTAAAATATATCATTTTAGAGTAGATTTCTGCATTAAGTGTAATCATCACAAAGAAGAATAGTAACAAAATTCAAGAGATTATCGATTATTAATCAAATACTATGTTATAGTAGGTTCTTTATCTTATCTCTAATCTTATAAGAATCTTAAAAGTTCTTCAAATGATAAAACTGAGCCACAAATAGTGGATACCTTGCTTAATTTAACATTAGTCTATAATAGAACTGGAATTCGAGTGTACATAATTCTGATCTTAAAATCATTTTTTCGTCCCATTGTGAGCTCACCAGAATTTTTTCACTTAGTTAAGATTTAATAGTGTGCACTCAAGTTTAATAGGTTAAAATTCAAAATGATGTGCTAGGATTCTAATTTCTATATTTTTAAAGCACAATATCTAAAGACATTATTAATTATATTTTGATGTTATGTATAGAATAAAAAATGCGTTATTTCCTAAATGGATTATTTACTATAAGAATATTTTTCTTTAAGTTTTGTATCAAGCAGGATTTGACATAAAACAGAATCCATTCAAATCGATAAGACAAAGGTACTTCAAGATAGGGTTATTTAAAGATGTAGCAGCATTATGAAAATAAGCAAGGAATGTTGAGAAATCTAAAGACAATCAACAGAGGAAGACATTACACTGCCCTTTGTAAATCAGGAAGTAAAAAGGAGGAAATGGTAAAGCAGAGCCAAGGATACAGAACCACTTAATGGGAAGTAAACTCATGATACAATGTATATCTACAGCCAAAGGAATAGCTCTGAAATAGTTATGGGGCTTGAAAGAAATGCTATAAATTCTCACTTTTCTTATTTCACTGATTCTTATTGGTTAA
>NW_012150441.1:889185-890073 GCF_000956105.1 Propithecus coquereli
TATATTGGTAAAGACATATTCTATGACATATTGGAAATGAGATAATTAAAAGAACAAGAAGGATTTCTGAAGGAATAGTATTTTATCTCATTCTATTCTTTAGTGTTTGTCAACTCTTTAATAGATTGCCAATGCAGGCACACAAAAATGATGAAAACAGCTACTAATAAGATCTTTAATCAAACATTTCTCAGAATTCAGGAAGAATTTCTCCTGACTACAAGAAATGCAGGACTGCAATAAATGGCTGATGTTAACATGTTATCTGCTGCTTGTTTTAGTAAACTGCATTTTCTGATGATAAAGGAGCACCTCCTTTCTCCACAATTATTTATATGCTTGATTAGATAAGCAAGGTAAGCCATAAAAAGAACCGAGTGCAGACCCTGTACAATGAGAGCTAATTCTAGTACTGCCTTCATGACTTTTCTCTGTGTATACATATACTAGAAGTTCAATGGACATTTATTGAGATTACCCTGTGTGCTAAACAATATCGCTAGCATTGGTGAACACAAGATAGTCTATGATTTCATTGAATTCATAGCTTAATAGGAGATACAGACAAGTAAGCTAATAATTTTGAGTGTTATGATATCAGTAAGTTAGTAAGGGTTCTGGTAGTATTCATGAAAGAAGCAGATTACCCACTTCCTGGGACTTCTCAGAGAAACCACTGTCTAAATCTGAAGTTTATCTGATATAATTGGTCAACCATTGAATGGTTTAAGCTGAGGGGAGATATTATGAAGTGTGCACGTTAGAAAGATCAGTGATGTGTCACCAATTTTGCAACATCAGTACATCTGTTTGCAGTCATGTTAAGAGTTTAATTCTCAGTATTGCAACCTGACTAGCAACAGAACAAGGAAAGAAGGCAGTAATTCT
>NW_012150441.1:893523-894460 GCF_000956105.1 Propithecus coquereli
AAAAACTGAAGAAGGAAGGAAAGAAGGAGTTTCTTCTAACTGGAGGGCCAACTGTGAGGATAAGGCATCCGTGGTGTCAGTGAGAGCCGCCTCAGCAGCAACCTCAACCATCCCCGTTGATATCTGTTTTTTACACCTTATTAGCAGTCTTGGTACAGTCATTGGCAGTATTAGCAGAGCTATCAATCCTTTCAGAATCTATTAGCAAAAACAGCCCCTGAAGCAGACACTGGAAAAAATTTCAGTGATTCATTTCAGAGGGCCTGGTAGTTTTAAAAGCTGAAAGTAACTGAAGAAAATGATAGGTGTTTTATGACTTAACACCTAGGACTCGATTTTGGAGCACAAGTAAAAGATCCCCTAGGAACTTGCAAAACTGGGAGAAAATTGATTGGCTAGGTTGGAATTTCTGTAAAATGTGAAGGTATGGAGTGAAAATAATGCAATCTTGTAACACTTATTGTGACTCCATATTTGCTTCTTATACAGTATACCTCACAAGTTTCAAGCCACGTGAAATTCCGACACTTACGTAATCTGTCATTCTTTATTTTTTTGCTACAAAGGTAAATGGATGCTCAGCAGGATTTGGCATTTATTTTCTCCGGGAAGATGCAAACAAGTGTCTCAAATTGTTAATTTATTCATCCAAACTCCTCACAGTGGGTGATGTTTACTTCATGCTGTAATGGTTAATATTAGCCATTTCCTTATAATCTTAATCTAAAATTGCTTTCTTTAATACAGATATCCCTTCTTAATTTTCCCAAGTCTATATGACACCATCATCTTTTTAGTATTTCAGGTTAAAAATTTTAGAGTCATCTTTGACTATTACATATTATTGTGAATATACATCCCATATGCATGAAAATCAATAAATCGCAATGTCCCAAATCACTAACATACAATTTTCCTTCTAACTCTCACAAGCAGA
>NW_012150441.1:894580-895387 GCF_000956105.1 Propithecus coquereli
GGGCTTTTATTTCAGTTGCATAAAATTTCTTTTGGAGTTTGATTTGTTTTAAAAAAGAAAGTTCTGGAATAATAAATATTTTTGAAGAAATAGTATCATTTAAATACATCTTTAAAGAGGCAAGTTTATGAGAATGAACTATGGTAGCTCAAACACTTCCTATCCTGGTATCATTATCTTAATTGCCACCAAACTATTAATACTTTATCTCTCCCATTCCACATAGCTGCTGAGTCTTAGAGTCTGGTGGCAGGACCTCAGACTTAACTACAGTCCTCAAGGAGAGGGCTGTTACAGTAATTTTCTCCTCTGGGCTTGATATCACTTTGGGACAAGTGCAGGGAAATTTAGAATGAAGATCCAAAGAAATTGCGAAGATTCCAGAGAGAACCTGGTCTGCAGAGATCATGGATCCCAACCCCCATAATGGGAGAGTCTGCATCTTTTCTCTTGAGAGCTTCATGGAGGACTAGCTGGTCCCTCTGTAATGAAGGAGGTGTGGCATGTTGAGTTCCATTTACTCCCGAAAGTGAGAGTAACAAGAACTGAAAACTTGACTGTTACTTTTTCTTAGGTCAGAAATGCATCGTTTCACACCTCTGTCCAGATGACTGTTATGTTACTCCAGTATTTAGATTGAGCCTTAATAAGAAGGCAAAATAAAATTTTTGTGTTGCTAAGGGGCCCCAGCAAATAGAGAAAGCAAAAGAAGAACAGACAAAAGGGGCAGTTTCTAATGAAATATGACTGCCCTTAAGAGAAAGATATTTTAAATAAAAGCAACGGTTTTCATTTAACTTCAACAAA
>NW_012150441.1:899533-900040 GCF_000956105.1 Propithecus coquereli
CCCATCTTCTGGAATTCTTGAAAATTGCTTATTTGATGCCAGTGTTATGTTTGAAAAATTGTGGAGGCTCTGCACGATCCTATCTTCCTTTGTGGTCTATTTATTTTACTTCTAGAATGCAGTTAGAAGTAAGAACAATGTTTCTGGTCCAAAGAAGAATGGGATATTTTCCTCATGTGAAGGTTAGCCAATTTCCTGTTGGGTTTTGTTTAGGGCAATCCTACTCTGTGCCTCTTTTAATAACATATATTTTAAGAAAGTACTTTTATAATCAAAATGTCTGGTTGAGACCAGGGGTCAGCAGACTTTCTGTGAATAGCCGAAGAGTAAATATTTTAGGTTTTGTGGGTCATATAGTCTCTGTTGTAACTAGTCAGTCCCACCATTGAGGCACAAAACTATCCATAGACAACACATACATGAATGGCTGTGCCTTTGTTCCAATAAAACTTTATTCACAGAAACAGGTGCTGGGCTGAATTTAACCTGGGTGTTACAGATGGCTGA
>NW_012150441.1:901880-904206 GCF_000956105.1 Propithecus coquereli
ATGTGATATTTTGATACAAGCATACAATGTGTAATGATCAAATCAGGGTAATTGGGATATCCATCACCTTATATACTTATTTCTTTGTGTTAGGAACATTTCAATTCCACTCTTCTAGTTGTGTTGAAACAGACAATAAATTATTACTATAGTTGCCCTATTTTGCTACCAAACACTAGACATTATTTCTTCTATTTAACTGCATCTTTGTACCCATAAGCCAACCTTTCATTATCCCCGCTCCCTACGACCCTCCCCAGCCATCATTCTACCCTCTATCTCCATGAGATCAATTGTTTCAGCTCCCATAATGGGTGTGAACTTGTGATATTTGCCTGTCTGTGCCTGGCTTATTTCACTTAGCATGATGTCCCCCAGTTCCATCCATGGTGTTGCAAATGTCAGGATTTTATTATTTTTTATGGCTGAATAATATTCCATTGTGTATATGTACTACATTTTCTTTATTCATTCATCCGTTGATGGACATTTTAACTACACTTCTTATAAATAGTTCTATAGAGTCTTGCTTCTCAAAGTGCTGTTTTTAGACTAGTAGCATTGGCATCACCTGGCAACTTGTTAGAGAGGCATATATCTGGGACGGCTCAGAATTATTGAATTAGAATTTTCATTTTTACCGAGCCCCCCAGATAATTTGTATGTACAGTACGTTTTGAGGAGCAATGCTTTAGCTCAGCAGTCCCCAACCTTTTTGATACCAGGGACTGGTTTCATGGAAGACACTTTTTCTATGGACGGGGGAGGAGGGGAGGGTGGGAGGAAGGTGGAGCTCAGGCAGTGATGAGAGCATTGGGGAGCGGCTATAAATGCTCTCGATTGCCCGCCGCTTGCCTCCTGCTGTGTGGTGCACTCCCCCACCCCACACACACCCTTTCCTAAGTTTCATGGAAGGCAATTTTCCCCAGCGCGGGTTGGGTGGGAAGGGGATGGAAGAGCTCTGTGGCCCAGTCCCTCACAGGCCTTGGACCCAGGGGGTTGGGGACTATAGCTAACTGATGACTGATGGACTAAAATCAGAACTCACAATGTATCTTTCATATTTAGGTGTCTACAATTATGCATAGAAAAGTGTGACAAGTTTTATTTTAAAAAATATTTATAATATTGTCCATTTTCATAAAAACCATAACAGTAAATAAACCCTGCGATAACTCTGTGACAGATTTTGTGGGGAACACATGAATAGTTAATTCATTAATTTTAGACAATATAGAATACTTACTAAAGTTACTAGAGCCTTAGTTCTCCCAACTACAAAATAGAACCTTAATTGATAAACCTGTTTTATTGGACTATCATAAAAATATACATAGTAATTTGAATGTTGAAAAGCTTTACATAAATATAAAGGCATTTTTTTTGCTGGGATTTTTATTAAATGCACTACATCTTTTCCTTTTTGTAATTCAGAGTCTTTCAGATTGGAATTTTTCGGAAGGTAATGGAAAAATTTTAATCAATCAACAAAATTGAAGGCATAAAATATATGTACCTATTTACTGACATACAATTGCAGATTCTTAAAGTTTTGCCTCCTACTCTGTTTTTCTGTTTGCTCTTATATCTAGTTTTTATGATTTGCATTAATCTAATACTGATTTCCACATACTTTTTGTAATTTGTATAATTAATAAATGTATGAATATTTAATAACATATAATATTATGAACTGGGTTATTTCAATAGAAATTTAACAGCTGAAAATAAAAGAATGTGATATGTGATTTTGAATGTGCCTCAATAAAAATAATATTAATCACATTTAAAAACATACAATGTATTTTTGATGAAAAGATTTCTTTTCCATTGGGTAAGATACCTGGTAGTGGGATTGCTGGATCAAATGGTAGGTCTACTTTTAGCTCTTTTAGGAATCTCCATACTGTTTCCATAGAGGATATGCTAATTTGCAGTCCCACCAACAGTGTGTAAGCATACATTTTTCTCTTCATCCATGCCAGCATCTGTTGGTTTTTGACTTTTAATAATGGCCATTCTCACTAGGCTAAGATGGTATCTCTTTATGGTTTTAATTTGCATTTCCATGGTGATTAGTGATATTTAACATTTTTTCATTTGTCTGTTCGCTATTTGTGTGTCTTCTTTTTTTTTTAATTTCCTAAAATTTGCTTTATTCTTTTTTTTTTTATTTCAGCATTTTATGGGGTACAGATGTTTAGGTTACATATGTTGCCCTTGCCCCCCCTCCCCCCCTAAGTCCGAGTTTCAAATATGTTCATCCTTCAGGTGGTGCGCATTGCACTCTTTGTGTGTGCAAATACCTGTCCCCTCCTCCCTTCTC
>NW_012150441.1:905246-907941 GCF_000956105.1 Propithecus coquereli
TTCTAGAATTTTTACAGTTTCATGCCTTACATCTACGTCTAATTCATCTTGAATTAATTTTTAATATGGTGAGAGATATAGGTCCTGTTTGATTCTTACGTTTGTGGCTATGCAATTTTCCCAGCACCATTTATCAAACAGGGTATCCTTTCCCCAGTGTATGTTGTTATCTGCTTTGTCAAAGATCAGTTGGTCACAGCTATTATATATGGTTTTATTTCTGGGTTCTCTATTCTGTCCACTAGTCTATGTCTCTACTTTTATGCCGGTACCATATTATTTTGGTTTCTATAGCTTTATTGTATAATTTGAAGTCAGGTGACGTGATGCTTCCAAATTTGTTCTTTAGCTTAAGATTGCTTTGCCTATTCAGGCTCTTTTTTGATTCCATATGAAGCTTAGAATTATTTTTTCTTTGTCTGTGAAGTAAGACATTGTATTTTGATGAGAATTGTGTTGAATCTGTAAGTCGCTTTGGGCAGAATGGACGTTTTAATGATTTTTATTCTACCAATCCATGAACATGGGATATTTTTCCATTTGTTTGTGTCATCTATGATTTCTTTCATCAGTGTTTTGTATTTCTCCTTGTAGAGATCTTTCGCCTCCCTGATTAAATATATTCCTAAGTTTTTTATTTTCTGTGTAGCTATTGTAAATGTTATTAAGTCCTTGATTTGACTTTCAGCTTGACTGTTTATATAGAAAAGCTACAGATTTGTGTACATTGATTTTGTAACTTGAGACTTTGCTGATGTTTATTGCAACATAATTCACAATTGTGAAGATATAAAATCAACTTAAGTGCCCATTAATACATGAGTGTATAAAGAAAATGTGATATGTATATACCATGTAGTACTACTCAGCCCTAAAAAATAATGAAATATTGTCATTTGAAGTGACTTGGATAGAACTAGATCCAAGGCAATGTGAAAAGACCAGGGAACCAACCACCATACTCTTGTTTGTAAATAAGATACTGTGCCTGAAGTTTCTAACCTCCTAGGCAAATGGAAAACCACCCGTGCTCACCCATGCATGTGCAAAGTTGTCAAGAAGTGACTCAACTGGGGAAAAAGAGAGGATCCCAGTTCCAGAAAGTGAGAAAGAGCAGCTTTCGGACCCACAGAGGGGTCAACAAGACCCCTTAAGGGCTTAGAAACAGACCTTGGCAGCAACATTAGAGACTCTCTAGGCATCTCCACAATCTCTGTGTGATAGAAAGAGGTAACTTACCTGTTACCTCCAGCACACTCTGGTCTTTGAATGTTCCAGTTCTGGTGATCTTTAACTCGTGTTCATGTTTTCTATCATGTTAGCCTATATTGCACCCAGTTGTGCTGAGGAGCAGCTAGGAAGACAGACAGATTACTGGTTTCTGCACATATATTGGGAGCCACTCCATCAAACTTTCAGCATCCACCCTTCCAGTTTACTGTAGACACCCCAAGATACATCTTTCTGAGTGAGGGACACAGCAGTGGCTCACCAAATTTGCACACTGTTCAGAGAAGAAAAAGGGAAACCAACTGCACCTTGGAAGCAAATCAACAAGTGGGAAGTACCAAAGGACACATGTACAGAGCCTTTCTGTCTCCTGCTTCCTTTGCCCACAGTTCTCCAGGCTGAATCTTCCTAGAAGCATGTGCCAAGACAGCCATTGTCAGAGAAATCACAGACTGTCTCAGCCACAGAACCACCCAGTATCACCTTGTCTTCAATCTCTCATCTCATTTCCATTTAATCTTCAAAGTATGATTTCTTGGTTCAATCTTAGCTACAGAAAAAAGTTACTAATTTAGGGGCTCTCTGTAGGTCTTGCCTTGGTGCAATTGTCCCATCTGGGAAAAAGACAAGGGTAGGCCCCAGTCCTCTGTCTTGGTCCTGTCCCATCTTAATCCTGTCCCAAGCAACTGCCATAGCTGGGGTAGAAGGGAACACCCTACAAATCTGCCAATCAGAACTTAGTGTGTCAACTGTAAAAGAATGCAGAGGACTCTCTAGCCCATGGGCCAAGCATCGTAGGTATGGTAGAGTCCGGAAAGTGACCTAGAACAACCCACATGCCTAGTAAGACTCAGGCCATGCAATTTCCAACCATCCAAAGTGGTTCCATGGTGCCCTCTGAATCACGAGGGAGATCCCAATCTGGGCACTATAAAACAAGACGCAGATCATAACCAGGCCCTTCCTTTTGCTCTCCCTTTGCTGTGACAGTGGGTACGGTCCTCATCTGTGATATATGTATCTCGCTCTGTAAACCTATATCTTTCTCTTGCTCTATAATTCTATCTTTATCTCCTCAATAAACCTCATTTTTGTGCTTGTCTTACTTTGGTGTGTCTGGTCATTCTTCAGCCATTGGCGCACCAAGAACCGAGATTTCAGACCTGAAACCTGACACTTTCAGGAAAAAGGAAAAAACATACCGTGCCATCCTATCCCACTCTCTCCACTCCGCTCTTAAGATGGTATCAGAAGTACAGAGTAAGAATGAAGATGCCCCTTATCCAACAGTTGAGATTTGAACCAGAGACAACGATTCGGAACAAGAATTGGTAGACAGCCATTTAAATCTCCTTACCCCTCTCCTCTAACACCAGATTCAACCTGGAAATCTGGAGAAATATTTAGGAGGTTGCTGAAGACTCAGGTATTTTGTTAATGAAAAAGAGCTCCAATATGGACATAA
>NW_012150441.1:908826-919843 GCF_000956105.1 Propithecus coquereli
ACCATGGAGTACTATTCAGCTTTAAGAAACAATGGTGATATAGCACCTCTTGTATACTCCTGGATAGAGCTGGAACACATTCTACTAAGTGAGGTATCCCAAGAATGGAAAGACAAGCACCACATGTACTCACCATCAAATTAGTATTTAGCACGATTTTTGAGCTCATATTTCAGAAATGACAGTTACTGCTCTTTGAACAAGTCCTTACATTTTTAAGCTACATGTAATTAAATATTAAAATTGAAAGAGTGAAGTTTCTAAAGAATATGTATAATAATATGTACAAATCGTTTCTTTAAGTAAAGAATATTTTTGCAAAACAAATTATTCAATTTTCTTTTTGCATTTTTGCCTTTGGAATTTATCACAGTATTTAAAATGAGTTTTTTCATTGTTTCTTTTACTTTCTGGAAATGGGTGTTTCTTCCATAGTTAACTGAGCAGAAATTTAAGAACTTTATCAGTATACAACTACAAAAATGAATGCTTTTCAGGGAAACTGGGCTGTGTTTCTTCTTTGGAGCCCAGCCAGCATTCGTTAACACTAAGAAAATGAGACAATATTTCTGTTGTTCACACGTACTATGTTTGCCACAAGTGGTAAAGTAAAGCTTCACATTGGCAACCATGGAATTTGGCCTGGCGTTTCCAGCCCTGATGTTCTCAGCTGTGTGGTACATTCCCAAAAGAAATGAAATGGTAGAGCAGTTATTGTTGTCTCTTGCCAGGACCAGAATTTTGAAGTGTAACCAGAAAGAAGTATTTCCTCCCACTTATATGAATACAGATAATTAAGCTCAAGGAAATGAAGTGCATAGAATTAGAATTAAGATTTTGTTTTTTAATGGGAACTTGTTCGATACCAGCTTCCACTGTTCTCTGACAGATGGATTCTTTTTGGCAGATGATTATGCAAACTGTTCCTTTCGTGCCTGTCTACATGAAATGTATTCTATAAACACATTGAAGCATCATGGTCTTCTGAGTCCTCAGTGCTTGGGAATGTATTAGCACCATGATGATTTGGATGACAGGATTCAAAAGTGTCTGAGAGTGGAAATTGGGGGGACACTAGTGTGATTACTTTGGTTCTCTCAAGGGCCCTGGTAGATAATAATGTGGTTCTCTTGAAATTTGACATGGGACATTTTTATGTCAACAGAAAAGAAACAAACTCATAGATAATAGAGAAAATTCCAAATGAGCAAATTGTAAATAGTTTTTAACGAGTGTTTTAACAGATACTGAAAAACTAATGCATTTGTGAAATAATGCTTGGAAAATTTAAAATTTTTGAGAAGGACTCACCGGGATTATTATGCATCTCAAGATCTAATCCTTAGAGTCATATTTCCTCATGATTTAACAATTTTATAATGATTGCTCTAATGTATTGATCACCGAGAGACTCCACCCTTTATATTTTTGCAATCAAGGATATAAGAGCTGACTCATCTGTACTTTTGCAACCCAAACTTTAGTGGGAATTTTCTTGAGCAATTACCTACACACAAAAAATCTGTATTTTAGGAGAGAAAACCATATTGCATCAGCTGAGCCATTTGTGTTAGTTATAAAGATTTAGCCATTCTCTTGGGCAGTATAAGAGTGCTGCATTATACATGCAGTAGGTCAATGAATGCTATCTCATCCATGGCTCTGATCAGCCACCTTACCTAAAATTCTGAGTTAGTCTCCTTGAGGGCATTATGAGAGTCTTAAGACTTCCTGGTCATTAACTGACATTGTAAGGGATTTTGTAGAAGAGAAGGGGAAGGGGATGGAAATGAAAGTCTTCCTGATGTTCATTCAATAGGGTTTGGTAAAGACACATAGGCCACTAAAAGGAATTGAAAAGAATACAGGACTATGTTCTCTGGATTCCATTTGTATGATTTGCTCTCTAAAAGTTAGATTTTTTTTCTTGAAATAGACTATGATCTTTTATTTTCCAATAACTAAAGGCATGTATCACAAAAAGATGACACATAGACACTTCTGGGCAGGTGTGGTGGTGCAGCAAGAATGCTCTGAACTGTATTTAAAAAGACTAGAGGAAAACATGTGTGTGTATGAGAATGTAGGTATGTGTGTGTAAAACTGCCATCTACCTCAAATATGTGAGATCAAAGAGAAGCCAATGGAGGAAAGACACTACAACTGTAGTCACATATTGGACACTTACTTGGGGATTTTCATGTTGTTCCCAATTTATCACCACACATTTAATCAGGTCAATTTAAATTACATTGATTTGTGATCAACTAAACCAACATTACAACTATCTGGTTATTTGGCGTGTAGACACAGGACATCATTGTCATTGATCAGTTATTGAAATATGATTGTTGGAATCTAGTTACAAAATTTGGTGACCTATTTGAGAAGCAATGAGAAAAGGATTGGAAAATGCAGAAGATGAACCTACAAGCTTTTTGTATTCTCTATCTCTATTATCACATAATCATATCCTCTTCATTATCCTAGCTAATGAAGTTAGTAGAAGTCATTCATTTATGCAATAAATATGTACTAAGTGCATGCATATTGAGGTATTGCTCTAAGTGAAAGAGATACAGCAAAACATAAGGCAAGCAAATTTTCTTAGTTTAAGCAATTTGTATTCCATTTTTGGCAGGAGTGGGTATATGCAGATAATAAACACTTGAAGAAACAGGCACAAAACAAAAGATAATGTGATAGATTAGAGAGTATAAGGATATCTAACACTGGAAATGAATTCTTATGATATACTATTTAAATAATTACTTAATAGTAAACAAAAACCAGCTCTGCAAAGATTTGTGTGAAGAGAAGTCCACATCAAGACAGCAGAAACAACTCTGCTATGAGTATATTCTGAGGTTCCAATGTCTGCTCCTGTGTAACAATGCCAAAACTTAGTGACTGGAAATATGGATTTTATTTTGATCATGACTTTGTGGATGAAGAATGCAGGATGGGCTCTGTAGTGTTCAAATCTTCCTCTCTGTGCTATCAGCTGTGGGGACTTAACTATGGCTGGAGCAGCTATTCACATATCTGATAAATTGTTACTGGCCGATAGCTAGGAGCTTAGCTCTGGCTGTTGGTTTTAAGGCCTTGATTTTTCCTCATGTGAATCTCTCCAAGGACTTGCTTCAGCTTCCTGACAGAATGGTGTTTGGAATCTAAGAATGAGTGTTCCAGGAGATAGGAACTGAAAGTTTCCAGTCATTTAATCTTTCACCACTGGCACACTCAAAGTAGTCACGAGTCCACAGATTCAAGGAAAATGGGAACGGACTCCAACTCTCAACGAGAGAAGTGTGAAGAGTGTACAACCATCTTTAATCTGTCACAGTTAGCCTTCTGGCTAAAAATTATTTACAGTATTCCCACTTGCAAAATACATTCACCCACTCCCAAGAGCCCAGAAGTTTCATTCCAATACAAAGCAGTTTCAAGATCAGGATCCAGTATTTCATACTCTAAATCAGGCTTAGGTGTTGAGGAGGCTCCTCACATGAAATAGCAAGTTGGTGCTGGCTGCTGGCTAGGAACTCAGCCAGGCTCCTCCTCTCCATGAGGTAGCTTTGGCTCTGTCACAGTGTGATGGCTGACTTCCAAAAGTGAGTGTTCCAAGAAACATGAAGTGGAAGCTGCCAGTCTCTAAAGGCCCAGAGCCAGAAACAGATACAGCAAAACTTCCAAAATATTCTATTAGTCAAAACAGTCACAGAGCCCACCCACTTGATGTGAGGAGCATTAAAGAATTTGCGGTTTTCTTTAATTTGCACATCTGGTATATTCAAAAGGAAGAAAGACGAATCTGTAGACAATGTCCTATAATATCCATTGTGTACTTCTAATATAAAAACAAATCCTTTTTAAGAACATAGATAGGTATATAATGCTTCAAATGGTATCTTTGCGTACAAGATATCTCTAGATGCTATAAAATTACTTTATGACTATGATAAGCCCATTTGTAGTGTCAGGCTAGCCAATGGGCACAGACGTCTTGCTTCTAGAGTACAAAAACAGAAGGGGGAGTACAATGACCCAAAGTTGTCAAGAGCAGGAGGAGCCAGAGAGTGAATAAGAGTTTAGTACTGAACTGAAAGCTGAAATTGGAGGAGTTCCACTTAAAAGTCCATTCAATGGAGGATGAGGAGTAGGCCAAAAATAAAACTAAAAATTACAGTTTGGCAGTCAGGTTCAACTGAAGCACAGCAAGAAGTCAGAACAAGGGGAGAAGGAAAGTAGGGGAATTCCAGTTCATTGTCATAAGCAGGACTATAGCACTAGCTGTTTCCTAATACTGCCCCCAAGTTCTATTACAAATGGTAAGGTTAGGCCTGTTTTAAAAGTACATAATCAAGGCAGAAAAAAATCAATGAGTGATTTTCTTCCTCTTGACATAAAAAATGGATAATTATATATTACATGAAATAAAACATTTCTTCAAACAGCATATGAAAAAGATAGATTATAGAGCTCCAAAATATTTACAAGTACTTTTGGGATCCAATGGGGAAACTGATTTGGTATTTTGGAGGATGCTCTTAAACTTAGCTTATGGAATTTCTGCAGTGATTATTTTTTTGCATGCAGAAATATAAGACTGGAAAGAAGAAACACAAGCACCAATCACAGTGAAAAGAACAAACTATTTTTGAAAATGGGCATGGTCAAGATGATTATAATTGTTTCTCTTTCGCAAGTGAAGAAAAGGATCAAGTTGACTCTGACTGCTAGTCCTTCTTCAAGATAACTGCTTTTCTTTTGTTTTGAAACTTTCCTTTTTGTCTCTTCATTTCTTCTAACCTGAGCTCAGAACCTCTTCTATATCCTATTAGTCACCTTATGACTAATTTTATGCCTTTCTTACTTAAGAATTATATTTGTTTTCTTCCAATATTGTGAAAATGTGAGTATAGTAAATGTTTCTAATTGCCCATAGATTTGCTTTGTGCAATGTTGTAGCCACATAGAAACACACGACTGTTATCTAAATTTAAATACAGTATTTAAATGTACTTTAAATTAAAATTCATTTTCTCAGTTGCACAAGTCACATCTCTGGTGCACAAGAGTCATGTATGGCCAGTGGCTATCTCTTTGGAAGGTATAGATATAGAACATGCCCATCATCACAACAAATCTATTAGACCATGCTATATAAGATTTTTAATAATTTTTTATAGAATGAAGGAAAAAATGTCTATGACTCAATGTTATTACAGTAATTTGGCTTTATGTAGGAAATTATGAAAACATGCATAAACATATATACAATTGTAAAAATATACATAAACATATATAGAGAGAACTTCAGTTTTCTTGACATGGCATTGTAATGAAATGTAAATAAAACTTGAAATATAAATATATTCCATATAAATTAATTTAAGAAATATAAATTAAAACCTAGGCATGCTAAATAAAAGCATTTCTTTCACATAAATGGTTAATGACCACTTCTAGCTGTAAATTCTATTTGTTCTAAAGAATATTTGGATAGTCTAGCTTGGTCAGTCATTAAGATAAACTCTTGAACTCTTTAATTGTCCATACTAAGGATTCATAATGATGAAAACAGAGTAAGACAGTGAATCTATATAAATCTGTACCATGCCAAACCTCAATTTATGTTTATTTAAATCTATTTTTGAAAATAGTTTAATCTGTAGAATACTTTAATGAAGCAATCTGTGAGACAGTGATACAGTGAAAACTGGTCCGAGTTACAAAAAAAAAAAAAGTGCTTTTCAGATATAAAGAGATTCAAGTTATATGAAACAGCTAAAAATCAGCAACTAAAGGAAAAGAATTTTCTGATGGCCTTAGTTTTAGCTGTTTGGGAAACTGCAGAAATGATCCTATAAGTTGTTATTTTCTTCCTTGACGCACATAAATGAGGCCGTAATGACAAAACAGTTGAAAGAATGTGCTCATTCGTCCTCAGTGGAAAGTGTGCTCCTGCTCCCTGCCCAGTGGCTCTCCAGATTTATGCATTTTGCTTCTTCAGCTGGAAATAATCACAGACTCTCAATTCTACATCAAAAGGGGAGAGGAAATCCCTATGCTTTGGAAAATATGAGAAAAAGAAAATTAAATATTGACTGAAGAGAAAAATTTCTAATTGGACAGGAAAAGTTAATTCATTGTGGAATAGGAAATGAGACCATATCTCAAAATAGTCTCAGATACATGAGCATTTACTAGTCGTATTTTTCCATATAGATTGCCATGTATGGCAGGATACATTTTTCATTTCCCCTATCTAGGTGTTCCTAAATGGCATGATTTCTCATCTCGGCTATTCTTTCATAAATAGTCTGGAGAGAGCATACTTTTGCTTAAATACATACAAAGCAAATGTCTCCAATTATAGTAACTATGCAGAGTTTATTGCTTTTGCTTACACTTGATGGAAATCGATATATTCAAATCTTTATTCTACTTTATATATTCTCAATCCTTATTGTCTTTTCCTTAGACTTTTGTTTAATTGATATGGCATAGGTATACATATTTTTGGGGTACATGGAATATTTTGATACAGATACAATATGCAATATTTAAATCAGGGTAATTAGGATATTCATCTCCTCAAACATTTTTCTTCATGTTGGGGCCATTACAGTTCTTTTCTTTTAGCTACTTTGAAATATACAATAAATTATTGTAACTATAATCTCCCCACTGTACTATCAAATACTAGACCTTATTCCTTCTATCTACCTGTATTTTTGTGCCACTTAACCAACTTGTCTTTGACCCCTGTTGTCTTTTAATTCTATACTTTGTAGCTGGCCTCTTTGCCCAATGTTCTTTCCTATCTACCCCTGTAAACATTAGGCCCTCCCTCCTGAGCTACAGTGTAGTCTTTAGCCATATTGAAGTTTTTTATTTCTTTCTAAGATGATCTTATGTGACTATTGGGGTGCCAGAATAATGACTCCTAGTGTAAAAATAAATCCAGGCATTGTAGCTTATCCTAACATAAAATCCAAAGTCTACATTTTGGGAACAATGATATTCATAATGGGTATAGAAATAATTGCTTTCTAAAATTTTTGTTTGTACCAAGATACTTATATCTTTACCTTATCTGTTAAAAATTTTCATCTGCCTAAGTATTATTAAGATCTCTAATTTTGTCATTAAGTCTGGTCAATTTGTATGATTATTTGTATAGTATATTTAATTACTAGGTCCAGAATTTTGGAATTTGACTTACTTTGTTTCCTTCCAACTCGTTGCTATAGACAGAGTCAGAATCTACATGTATCATAGATATCATCATAAATTTTAATTGGTCTTAGCCATCAAATCTAATTTTGGACATAGAAGGAATGGCTCTACTATAAAATCTTCTTGGCCATAGTAGCAATTTTCTTCTGCGTGTTGGCCTCATCAAAAATGTGTTAATGTCATTTTATATTATAGCAAATTTGGAAGCATAGGTAATTGGACATTTGTATGGTAAGTAGTTACCTTTCAGAAATATAGGAAATCTTTTTACTGAAGAGGAATTCTATGAAGTTGTTAATATTTACAGAGAACAGAGGAGCTCTTCGAGGCTATTTGCAAACTGCATTTTCAATGATATTTTTGGAGCCTAAATACAATATGAGAATATCACTACTCCACTTAAAAACTTCCGTGCCCTAGCACCCCTAGCATAAATTTCAAATCCCCAGCGTGATTTAACAGTTTCAAATATATTCCCTAATTATTTCTCCAACTTTATCTCCCACTATTGCTTTCCTCTACTACACTGCTCATAAAAAGCAACCTGCTATTCCATCATAAGCAACCTGCTGTCTTCCAAATCACTTTACTCTATTTCATGCTTAGGCCTCAGCATGTATGCTTTTTCCACTCCCTTGATATTACAACCGCCCTATTCCTTCCACATCCCCAGGGAGGTACCTGGCTTCTATTTTTTGCTCGTTCAATTTTCTAATACCAGCTTAGGCTTTCCTTTATTTTTCCTCTGAGAAGTCTCTGACTGCTCTCTCCTCCATACATAGGCAAATAACTAGACTTTCTGCCTTATGATCCTGGAACAGGTAGAAAGAAAAGGGGGATTTTGGGCCGGGTGCAGCGACTCACACCTGTAATCCTAGAACTCTGGGAGGCCAAGGCAGGAGGATTGCATGAGATCTGGAGTTCGAGACCAGCCTGAGCCCCAAGCAAGAGTGAGACCCGTCTTTACTAAATATATAAAACAAATAGCAGAGCCTGGTGGCACATGCCTGTAGTCCCAGCTACTCAGGAAGCTGAGGCAGGGGGATCTCTTGAGCCCGGGAGTTGAAGGTTGCTCTGAGGTAGGCTGACGCCATGACACTCTAGCCCATGTGACAGAGTGAGACTCTGTCTGAAAAAAAGAAAAGAAAGAAAGAAAGAAAGAGAAGAGAAGAGAAGAGAAGAGAAGAGAAAAGAAAAAAAAAGAAAAGAAAAGAAAAAAGAAAAAAGAAAAGAGGAAAAAAAGAAAAGAAAAAAGAAGAAAAAAAAGAAAAGGGGGATTTTTCCATCAAGATAGAAAATAAAAATCTATTATTATTGCATCTGGATAAGGTATCATGCTCACTAAATATTTTTATTATGAGATATCTGTAAGGCACTCTTCCTTTAATCTTCCCCAATGCTCTATACTGCCTGCTAGGGAAACTGTTATCACATTATATTTGTGGTAGATATAGAGTTATACTGTCCACATCCTCTTCAAAAAAGTACTTGCTCTCAAGCTTCAGGGAGTGTGGTCAGCACACAGACTTTATTTATTAGCTTCTTCAAGAAGCTTCTTCAGCCTTGGCTGCAGAAAGTCACCTTGTCTGAGGTCATGACCTTTCCTGGGAAGCCTGTCTGATGACTATCTGTTGTAGGGCTATAAGGGCCCAGCAATTTATTTAAGAAGCTGTGCACTAAAGGCAAGGAGATAACCAGATTAGAAGACTGAAAGCAAGTCAGTCTGGGATAAAGCATATGAATGGATGTCTGGGAGTGGGTGCGATGTGAGAAGATCTTTGTATCACCTGTTAATGTCCAACAGAAAGCGTCCACCACAGAAGAGGCTCTTCACAGCCAAGTAGACAAAATGGACCAATCAGATGACATCAGCCTGTGTATGTGATCAGCTTCCCCAGTACCAACACAGTGAACATATGCAAGAAGTTGCCAAAGTGGTAGTTATGGAGGCTATGCATGAACCAAATAGAACATACTGCTAAGTCTGACGTGCTAGGAGCCAGCATCAGATACTAGTGCTGATTCCCTAGTATAGAACATTTTTCAAAGAGACAAAGTAGCCATTTTTGTCTCAAGTTGACTACATTTTCCCCTTTCTATCCTGGAAAGACCATAGGTTCATCAGAAGAACAGACACATATTCTGGGTGTAGATTTACCTTTTCTGCCTTCAAGGTCTCAGCCAGCACTTTTATTTGAGGACTTACAGAATGTTTGAATGACTAGTACTGGATACTACATATAAAGTCTTGTCAGATCAGGTGACCTCTTTATACAAAAGAGGTCTAGGAACGGGGCCCTCATGTACCATAATACCCAAGCTGCCAGCTTGATAGAGCATTGGAACGGCTTGCTGAAGACCCAACTGGAGGGGCAACATACTTCAACTATGGTATATCATGTATCAGTACACAGTACATACATTGAATTAAAGGACTTTATTTGGTTCTGTAATTGCAATAGGAGGTGATATATGTTTCCAGAAACCAGAAATGAAAGTAGGAGTGGCCCCCTTACCTTAACTCCCAGTAATTCACTAGGCAACTTTATGGTAAGTTGGATGTCCTAGACCTGAAAAGGGGCACAATTTTTCCAGGCGACATAACAAGAGTCCCACCGAATTAAGCTAAGGCTGTGACCTATGTACTTTTAGCTCCCAATTCAAGGGATTAACAGGCAAAAAAAAGGAATCACTGTATTTATAGGGGTAATTGACCCCAACCATCAGGAGTAGGTAAGGCTGAAAATACACAAAGGGGCAAGGAAGAATATTTGTGGAACTCAGCTGATTTATTTGGGTACTTCTTTATATTTTCCTGGCCCAGTTTTTATTGTAAATGAACGATTACAGTGAACCCAGCCAGAAAATAGAATGCAGACTAGGGGCTCAGTACCTTGTGGGTACTGACTGGGTCATTCCATAAGATAACTCCCCGACACAAGCTCAGGTGATAGATGAGGGTGAAGAGAATCTGGAATAGATAAAAGAGGAAGGAGACTATGAATATAAATCGCTGTCCTAAGACCAATTGCAATAGCAATTTCTCCCTCTACTCTTTCCCATCTGTTTCCTAGAGCAGCTACTCCCTTAAAGGTATATGGAGAGAAGGATACATATGTGACACAATGAGTGGAATGTGTAGATACAGAGATGTGCCACCATCATCTCCTATAGCTAAAGACTGCTGTCCAGCTGCCTGGAGTATTGTCAGAGACAGCTTCCAGTTGTGAGATCCTCAGGGGGTGCCTCAACTCCAGAGAGCATCGTTGCTCAATGTTATACCTATCCTTGTGCAGCTGGCATCTGGTGACTGATTGATACTGCAATATAAAGGCCTGGTACTTCACTGCCAAAAAGGACACTTTAATTCTCCATACTTGTTACAAAGCTCTCTATTGAGTTGGCCAAGGCTTTGACAGGCCTGCATTTGCAATTCAATTTCCTCTACCACTGTCCAATCTTGTTACCTGTCTTTTGCTTTGAAAGGCATTGATTCCTAACAAATATTTGTATCCCAAATTCTGTAATAGTATCTGTATCTAAAGAATCCAGCTTGTGATAATACTACAGTAGTTTTTTGCCTTTTCAGATAGCAACTTTTGGAAAGATGAAGTTGTATCATCTTTACCATGTTATCTATAAAAATTATCACAATGTAAGATACATTATATGTTCTCAGTAAAGAATGAAGAAATGTTAAATATGAATGAAAGTTAGAAAACGTATATATTTACTGAGTCATACTCAAATTTGAATTCTAAGAAATATATTA
>NW_012150441.1:920843-924259 GCF_000956105.1 Propithecus coquereli
AGGCCAATTACCTACATCCATTATGGCTTTTATGGAATAAAATCAAGTGTTTCTTTGAAGCAGATATGTTCTCACATTCTGAGGCTATTTTGGAAGTAAAAGACACAATCTTTACCCTTAAGAACTGTATACTTTGGCATAATGCCCTCACAACAAACTGAGCACACTTTAAAAAAATACTAGGGATCAAATTGTAGATCAGTCAATTCCTAGCTCCAATACTTTAGGCAAATTACTTAATTTTTTTGAGGCTCAGGTTCTTCACCTGAAAAAAATGGGGATACAATTACCTACTTTTCATAATTATTATTGTATTTCTTCTTGGCCTCTTTAATAGCCTCCTCTCTTTTAACCTGCAGTGAAAACAAGTAGGTTTGTTCCTTAATTGTATGTTCTTGGTCCATTAATTTTCTCTCTTTTCACATTTATGTTAGGTGATTCCATCCATTCAAAGTTTTTCTTACTACATATTTTCTGATGAACTCCAGTGTTGAGCCACCATGCTGGATGTGTCCCCTGAGTTTGAAACGTCCATGCCACTGGACATATTCAGTTGGTTGATCCCACAGGCACTACAGACTCAACTGCATAATTCCGTTACTTATCTGTGCTGCTCCTCACTCCTAAACCTTGTCTCTATACTACCAACATCCGCATCATCACCTCACCAGGAAAATCTCCTCAAATGAAAATTTAATACTGACACTTCCAGTGCTCCTAATCCCAACCTCACTCTCCTCATGCAACATGCTTTCACGGAATGTGCAAAAGCCTTCCTGCAGAATAGTCACCTATACAAAATAAAAATCAAATTGTCACTGTCCACGTTACAATTTTCAATATGTCCCATATCCTGGAATACATGTATTATCACTTGGTTTGCCAGATAAGGCCTTATATGAGCCGGTTCTTACTTACATCAACAGTTCAAGATATTCTTCCTCTCTCTTTTTCAATCTGATAACATAAAGCTTATAGAATTACTTTGATTCTTATCACAGACTATATTATTTTATACTCATGCATTTGCCTGTGCTGTTCCGTCTACTTGCTATATCCTTTCAAGATTCTTTGTCTGACTAATTCTTTGATATTTAATAAAAGCACCTTCTTATTCAGAGGGCTTCTCTTAATCTTCAAGTTGAATTTAGCTCTCATCCTCTTGGCAACTATCACATTTAAAATTATTTGCATATAAACCTGCTTTTACCTCAACCCTCCACATACATGGTTATGGAGTTTAACAGGCAGTTATCTGTCTTTTTAATTTTATTTCCACTCAAAATCTAGCAAACTGCTTTTCAATAATTGGCAGCACTGGGGTGCTCAGTAATTGGTAGCACTGGGGCTCTAAAAAGTAATAGGGGAAGAAGTTGCTGGGATGAGGGCCTTTATCAAACACTCTCAAAAATAACCCCAATAAATATATTAACTTAATGATGACAGTTGTTTATCTAAGCAATAGTGGATTGTAGATAAATCCCCTAGCTCTCAACCTCCAACCAGAATGTCTCCCTGGTTTGGTGGATATAGAAATTGCAAAGATACCACTAAGTACCGATTATAATAATTACTTAAAATTAAATAAAATGCTTTAGTTGTTTTTTTAATAGTTTTTAAAAAGCTTTCGTTACAATTGCTATTATACTGAGATTTGCTATTACTTGAAATCACAAATTATTTTTAATCACAAATTTTTGAAGGCAAGGACCAGACACTGTAAATAAAATAATGAGCAATTTTTCCACACACAATACTTACCTACTTCAGACAACTTATTTCTGAAGATGCTTTCTTTTTTATTATTTAAATAATGGTCTACCACCATCGAAATACTCTATCATTTACAGATAAGATAGTAATGCCAAAGTGGAAGAAAAGTGAGTAATTTAACAGCCTTATAATTCTAGCTTAAGTTGCTTTCTCCTACTCTTATTTATTTATAGTTTGCACAATTAAACTTCCTTTTAGAAAAAAGTTAATAAACGTTCCTATAATCTTAAATAAAATGTTTATAGTCATAATGTTTGAATCAAAATACATCTTGGCTCAATATGACAGGATATAAACACGAGAATGAAAAGAGCTTCTATTCTTTTCTTTAGTTGCTTTCTAATGTCTCATCAAAGAAAAGTTTTCAAAGCCTTAATACTTCCTAATGGGTCATTTTATTGTAAGTAAAAGCATCTTTACATTTATAGAAGACTTTCAAAACCTGCTGCAATTTTTTAAATAGCCCTAAATGGATTCGCAACTTTCACTAAGTCCATCTTCAGCTATTCTTAGGTAGGTATTTATTTGTAGGGCAGGGCTCTCCTAAGGATGTGATTCATGTACATGAAGACCCCAATTATAAGAAGATGTCAACTAGAATCACCAAACCAATTACTTGGAAAAAAGGAACAGAATAATTTTAACAGCAGGAAAGAACAAAGGAAGAAGTAATTATTATGGTCCTATAGTACTTATCCTGGTTTTAAAGAACAATTTGTTAGCTACTGTGAAATAGTGTGCCTTGATTACCTCACTCCTAATGGGAAAATGTTAATATGCCTGAATTGCTGCCAAAGAACATAATCCTAGAGATATTGAAACAGGTGACCGTTTGTTGACATTTTTGACTCTATTGAAGACTAGTTATTTGATTTCATCAAACAAATAGAGTTGATCAGAATGTTTATTCATGTAGATAATGTGACCATTTATTACTGAAAATATTAAGTTCTATTTAAACTTTTAGATATAACATTCATCAAAATAGCTATGCTTTTTAAAACTGAGGCTAACATTAAAAATAAGGATGAGACCATTTGTTTAAAAACAAGAAATTATACTATATACCATGAAAAGATTTCAAACCTATTTCATTTCTGAGAAATGAAAATATATGGTTTAAAATATCAGGCTTCAGCTATATGAACAAGCTTCTCATAATACATTATCCAAAATAAGCTACATTATTTACGAACTTTGTGAAGGCAGACAAGCTAAAATCATGTTTCATAAATGAAAAGGTTTACACTAAAGTGTTGGTCTGTCAAGAACGCAAAATGATTTTTAAAGATACGTGGGCTGTTTTTTCTTATTTAGTGCTACCAAATTGGCTTCATATTTTCAAACTCTGCTCACCCCACTCTAGTTACCATTAAAATCACCTGGTCAATTAAATAAAATTGGTGGGTATCCATATAAAAAATATTGATATGGGGAAAAAGCAAGTTAGTGAGCAGTATACGTAAGGTGATCCTATGTGGAGGGAAGTGGTAAACATGTATACATATGTAGTATGACTTAAAGGATACTTTCATGTTACACATGCCCATGGTGTTTAAATAATTTTTAGAGGCTCTACCTAAATGCTAAATTAGTGAAAATCCACACTTTCAGAAAAAGAAAGTTCTGTGTGTGTGTGTGTA
>NW_012150441.1:925199-926023 GCF_000956105.1 Propithecus coquereli
CATGTAATTTGAAAAGTTTAGTGAATAGTTATTAAGACCCACCTATATAAAAGACATCATGATAAACCCTTGGGAGAAATGCAAAGATGAGCACCAAATGGTCTCTTAATAATAACCATGTTTACATTCACAACAGCTGCCATTTACTGAGCACCTACCATATACCTGACACTATATGAGGTACCCTATTTTTACTCATAATAATCTTTCTGGAAATATCCTTTTGGACAATGTATTGTAATCATCATTTTACAGAAAAAGAAATTGAGATCCAGAAAAGTCAAGTTATTTGTTTCAAAATCATCTGATATTTGTCACCTCCTGGAATAGGAGGCATTCTTTCTATGAGAATGCCTCCATCACACATAATAGATATGAGTTGCACTTGCCATGTTTATGATATATAGTCCTTACTCAACTACAAGTTGTTGGATCAGGAATAGACACTGGAATCCATCTAGAATATTAATGTTCTCTTAGGAATTTAAAATTGGAATTGAGAGATTCCAGTTCATTTGCCCAGAATACTTAAACTTACCAAAAATAAACTTAAAATCTGTTGGTTGACCCTTCATCTACAAGGATAAGCAGAAAAAGAAAATCTGTAAGGAAAGAAATGAGGCATGTAAAGCAAAGAAGAGACGAGCTACCTTCTGAGAAGATTTTAATTTATTTTCATCAAAGTAATAAAATTTATCTTCATGTGATTCCCAAGGTTTTCCTCATTTGAGAAATATCTAAGAAAACTACTGTGCAGTTGAATAAAATCTGCAACCCTGTGGTAGTCATTTGCTAGTATACAAACCAAGCTTCCAGTATAGTGT
>NW_012150441.1:926227-928032 GCF_000956105.1 Propithecus coquereli
TAAATTGAAGTTGTATTGCAGATATATCAGAATCCATATCAAAGAAAGTGGTGCCATTGAAACACTACCATTACTACTTACTATCTAGTACTACTGCCATTAATACTGATATTGCTACTGAAACTTTTATTACTACTACTATTATAGCTAACATTTATTTAAGACATTACACATTGGCACTGTCACAAAAATTAAAGCTCTGGACATAAAATCAGACAGCATTAGTTTACGTTGTTATAACTTAAGTTAGTACTATTTTATCTTTGGGTTGGGCAAGTCATGGAAATTATTTGGAAGAGGTCTTCCTGATCAGCAAAATTTCGTAAGTTTTATAACAATTAAATGAGATGATGTGCATAAAAGTGTGTCCTGAAATTTACAACATAATATATATTTAGTTATTTGTTATGTGCTCTAAGTACCTACCTGCCAATGGATTTATCCACTTTAATTAATTATAAGGAAATTTACATTCTTGATAATGGAAAAGTCATGACTAATTATATAAATCATCCTCCAGTTACCAATTATATAGGAATTTCTACCATTTCAATCTTCCAATGTATTTTTCATTCACTAAAATAGTCAAGCAATCATTCTGACCATAATTAAATAACTACTATTATTTTAATATATTTTACTTATGTGATAGCACTTTTGAATCTCCGCTTCTGTCAATGTACTCAAAGTCAACATTTGGTGTAATGGATCCATGGATTTCTTCAATATATTTCACATCTACTCACATGAAATGAGCAGCTCTATTTCATAATTAATGATGCAATATACCCTTTAATAAGGATTTTATCAACCTGCATAACTAATGACAGAATCACCAAAATGACCAGTTGGCTTCATTAAATTTACCGACTACTGTGCTATCATCAATTCCAATTAAATCCTAAGTATGTCTCTCACCAACATGTAAACACATTTTCTAATTGGGAAATGAGTAAATTTAAAAGTGCCAAGTTGGTTATTAAAATGATTTAATAGTTTAGTGGGAAATCATTTGCTTTGAAGGTTTTCCTTTTTCTATCCTTCACATTTGTTGAAATTTAGAATATCCATATGATAAAGTTTTCTTGAGAAACTGAATCTAGCCTCATCTAAAGTGCATTTACTACTTTTGGCAGTGATCACAGGTGTTTTCAGAGAGGATATTTTAGCACAGCAGCTGAATTGAGGTTATGAAGATTCGAAGTGAGATAGTGGATAGTCAACAAAGAGTATATAGATGGGATAAATAAAATTATCAAGTTTGATTGGAAGTTTATCCTTAGAAGTTATTTTTCTCCATGAAGCTCCAAAAAAGTTTGGTCAGAAAAGAGCCTGAATAGCCAAATCTATCTTAAGAAAAAGGAACAAATCTGGAGACATCAAATTGCCAGACTTCAAACTATACTACAGGGCTATAGTAACCAAAACAGTATGCTACTGGCACACATACAGAGACATAGACCAATGTAACAAAACAGAAAACTCAGATGTAAAACCATCCACATACAGCCAACTGATCTTTGACAAAGCAGACAACAATATACACTGGGGAGAAGAATCCCTATTCAATAAATGGTGCTGGGAAAATTGGATAGCCACATGCAGAAGAATGAAACAGGATCTATATCTCTCACCACTCACAAAAATAAATGCAAGATGGATACAAAACTTAACTGTAAGTGAAATCATAAGAACACTAAAAGAAAATGTTGCAAAAACTCTTCTAGATATTGGCCTAGGCAAAGAATTTATGAAGAAGACTCAATGGAAATCATGGTAACAACAAAAATAAATAAATGGGACTT
>NW_012150441.1:929168-937181 GCF_000956105.1 Propithecus coquereli
AAAAGAGATTGGTCAGTCATCTGGCCTTTGCTTATTTGCTTTTTCATCCTTAGTACCCAGAATACTGTCAAACACATAGTAGAATTTTGTCGAATGTATGAATGAACCACAAAAGTAGCTTAGTGACACTATCATTTTCTGTGTTGAAGCATCTAAGTAGAGGATCACCAATAAAAATAATAGCATCTATTTTTTATTGAACTAGAACTAATTTTTTTCTGGTGATAGGAATAGGAACTTTTCATATGTTTCTGTGTTTAATGCTCACAATATCCAAAACTGTAATCAACCAGGATTGTGTACAAAAACCAGAAACCAGTCTAGGTATTTGAAATAACAAAAGGGTTAAATACAAAAAAATTAGGTTCTTAAAAACATTGTAAGCATTGGAGGTGTAGACTCTAGGGTGGCCTCCAGACATGGCTCTTTAAGCTTTTGAGGGAACCCGACCACCAAAGCAGTCTCAATTCTAACCACAGCCTCCTCAACAACCACAAAGCTGGAGACTTTGCATGGAGGTATCCACATCTTTCCTTGCCAGCAGAAACCAGCCAAGGCAGCTGGAATATGACCTTTGCAATATCACTGCTTTCCAAATCTCAGAGAAGTATGTTTAATTGATAGTAACCATTTCTTTCATATAGAACTTCAGCTTTAAGGAAATATAGAATACATTATTTTTAGCTTTTTAGCCTCATCTGTACAGGAACGAACAAGAAAAGCAGGTAGGAAGAGATTCTGAGTTCTACTAATGATATTCATCATAGACTTTATTATTCCTATATCGAGATGTAGAAATTGTAAGCCAGATAGTTTAAGTAACCTGCCCACGATTGCAGAGCTAGCATGCAGCGAAGCAGGAATTCAAATCCAGGTGTAGCAGTTTGCACATGCTAGGATATACTTTAGAAAGAACAACGTGAACATTTCAAAATTTCAAAGACTCATATTAGCAGTGGTAAGCTGTCCTCTTCATTCCGGAGTGATCACAGTCTGGAGTGTTTAGGACACAATGGCAGAGGAAAGAAAAGAATGTGGTGAATACAACATTCACTCACAAACTTTTACCCAGAAGTGACACACATTATTTTCTATCCTATTTCATTGATCAAAGGAAATCACAAGGCCATGTTGGAGTTCACTGGCACAGGGTTGGGGGTGTCCCTCAGCAAGGGGAATTAAATACTTGTAAAGAAAATATCGTAGCAGATCTTACTGTAAACTATATACTCTTAATCTATTGATATTTTTTCTTATCCACCAAGACATTATAGAAAAGATCCAGATACCTCACAGTCCTTGGACTTACATGGAAAGAGACCCAAGTTGCTATTGTCTATTCTCATTCTAGGGTCAAACTTTCATGTTGAATTGCTGCCAGCAGCTAATTTTCTCCCTCTTCAGTCCAGGTTGTTCCTCGGAAGATTGTCTCAGGGAAATCAGAGCAAAACGTGGCTTTATAAAAGGCTGAGCTGAGTTGAGAGAAATGAAGATGCTCCTCTTCTGAAGACATGTATTTGCCCTATCCATATGCAGTGTTGCTTCTGATAAACTCAGGGATGACTAACAGGGGCACTCATATCAATTTCCATGCACTTAATTTCATAATAACATAAGGTATGTACTACTATCAATCTCAAATTTGGAGATAACAAAACTGAAGCACAGAAATATTAAGCAACTTGCCTAAAGTCACTCAAAGCTGTGTCAGAGCTTGTATTTGAGTGCTAGAGATCTTGCGTTTAAGCTCACAATCTTAACAATTATGCTTTACTGCTTTTCCTTGTGCCAGGCATTGTTCTAGATTCTGGGGATACGATGATGGGCAAAAAAAGATATGAGCTATATACTCATAGAGCTATAGAATTTACAGTCTAGACAGAAATATATACACATATACACACACATATAGAATTATTTAATTACCAACTTGTGCTTTGAAGAAAAAATACAGAGTATCTGAAATAAAACTGGACAAACAAGACTTGTGAGTCATTGAAGGATACCTGTGAAAACAAAATTTGAATTGAGAGTTAACTGATAAGTTTACTAAGTGAAGAGGGTCTAGAGAAGAATATTTTAGGCAGGGAAAACAGCACTTGTAAATGATATCCTAAAACAAGAATAAACATGAAAAATCTTAGGTACTACATAAAGGCCAACATGAATGGCATGCAAAAATAAAGGGTGGGGATGAGAGGACATGAAGCTGGAAGCAGGGAAGGGTGCCTGTCATCATGCAGAGGCTTATGGGGCAAATAAAGGATTTTGGTTTCTATCTTCAGAGTAACAGAAATCCATTGAAGGACTTTGAGGTGGGGAGTGATATCATGTTAGATTTGCATTTTATATTCATCATGATTTTTCTAAAAATATTGATTTATTACCTTGCCAGTTTCCATTGGGTCCCAGAATCAATGAAAGCACTTTTTCCCAGAATTGAGCTGTAACGGGAGAAATCAGTCATGAGAAATCAACGTGTGTGTAAGTGTGTGTGTGTGTGTGTGTGTGTGTGAGATTGTGGCATACTGAAAGTACAATCTCACAGCATGGAAGGCTGAAGAAAAATTACGCAGACTTGCAGATCAGGCACAAATGAACGTGGATGAAGTCCTTTGTGTCACAGTGACAACTACCAGAAGGGATTTCGCATTAAGTCTAGTGCAGCTATCCTGGAATAGTAAATAGGACAATGTAGGAGACAGAGGAGGGGGCTTAGCCTTAATCAATGGAGTTTGACCAAAGCAGGAAGTCATTTTCCTAGAGCAGCATAAATAAGTGAAAAAAAATTTGGCAGAGAAGAGCCAAGGAGTCAAAATGTTTAGCTAAAAGTGAAGACATATGGCTTCTGTACAAAAAGAAGTAAGTATTAAGCAACTGTTAGAGTCAGGCCTCAAATGATAAATTAGGGTTAGAGACTGCCCTAATTTGACTTTCTGAACCCACCAATCCCATACTTACCTTTATATTTTGGAAGATACTGTTTTCAGCTTGGGCTATTTTGAACAAACTTCTCTGAACATTGGTTGCCAATAAAATAAAATAACTTTTTTTTTAAGCTGAGGAAAAAAAGTGATGCTATTTGAAAATGAAATTCAAAATATAATTATAAAGGCAAGACACCAAGAGGCACAAAAGCAGCTAAACTTTAGGAATATTGAAATCTAGAAGTCAGACACAACTAGAATTTAGTTTCACTTTTTTACTGCCACTGCCATCAGCAGCACAGACTGGCTTTCTTAACCTGACAAAAATATGGCCATGTTATGTTACATTCTCATCCAGTCCCAATCACTGAAAAGATAGTTCCTTGCACTTCTTTCTGATGATGTGCCAGATTTTTTGGGAAGAAAGTCATCCCAGGTTCGATTAAGTGCTACCGTGGTTCCACATTTGTGGGTCACAAATGCCCATGTAAATGATATTTTGATGGAGGGATACTTCAGACATGATGAAAAGAGGGGCTTCTGGGCAAATTCATGGTTTTACATTTGACCAGATTAACTACTTTTCATCCTTTATATATTTGCTAAGACATATTATCTCTTTCTCGACTATCAAGACTAGAATACGTCTTTCTTCTGTTGGTCCTGTACTCACTCCCATCATGACAAACATAAAAAATGTATTATTTTTGCTTGTTTATAAAGAGTATCTCTTACAAAATGATAAATTTATTGAGGGTAGAAATTTTTCTTTGGTAATATAATAGCACAAAGACTGACATAGTACAATGATAAAAATTTATTATTTTTGCTTGTTTATAAAGAGTATCTCTTACAAAATGATAAATTTATTGAGGGTAGAAATTTTTCTTTGGTAATATAATAGCACAAAGACTGACATAGTACAATGATAAATATGAATTAATCTTTATTCTACTAATTGGGTACATTTTTGCAAGAACTGTGCTGAGAAAACTTAATATGGGTTATCAGATTTATTCTTGACAAGCACCCTATTAATTAGTTACTATTATTATCTTCATTTTACATAGAGGGGAATTTAGACTTAGAAAGAGTATGATGATCAAAGCCATAGCTGGAGTACGTTAGAGTCGGCATTTAAACCCAAGCAGTCTGACGTTAAAGCACTTGCTTTTAATCATGATGCTTTCAGCCTTAAGAAACATGGAAATTGCATGACACAAATCTAAAACATTTTTATTTGTTTTATGAAAGGTTTAATCATGAAAACGTATTATTTATTCAAAGAAGAGAAATTGATTAGTTCTAAAAAAATGATGGATAATGACATTTCTATAAACGGAGTGAAAAAAGAAAACAATTATTTGCATAATACAGAAAAAGAAAACACAGTAACATGGAAGGCAGTTAATATTTTTTGAAGTTTAACTATGTCAGTCACTGTATTAGATATTTAAACATGTATTATTTCTCCTAATCTTCCCCCAAAATCTTTTAATGAGAAGAGTACTAAATTGGTGCTGAGATAGACATAGAAACCAGTGTAAAACAACAGAAATTTTAAAAGATAACACTGGGATTATACTTGCATCTTGTTAATGATCATTATCAATATAACACAACTAGTAAGGAACTATAAGACATATTTATATGCTGAGCTCAAATGGGAAAAATAATTTTATTTTGTAACCTGAATGTTAGACAATAAACGCAAATACAGTTGTCCCTTGGTGTCTGCAGGGAATTGTTCAAGGACTGCCCACAGGTAACAAAATCCGCCCATGCTCAAGTCCCACAGTTGGTCTGCAGATACAAAAGGTGGCCCTTGGTACCCACAGGTTTTGCATCTTGAGAATATTGTATTTTCTATTGGTGTTTGGTTGAATGTGCTGATGCAGAACCAGCGGATAAGAAGAGGCAACTCTATTTATTGAAAAAAATCTGAATATAAGTAGACCTGTGCAGTTCAAATCTGTGTGGTTCAAGGGTCAACTGTAGTAAGACTTACTGTGTGTTGACCAAAATATTTTATAAATAATATGTATATCTTCATATTCTGTACTTTTAAGGTCTACTGATTACAGAATCAGTCATAGCAGATATATTTGGAGTGCCAGTAGTCATTTGTCTCCAGAAATAGACATAGCAAAAGTCCTAACATTTTTACCTCACTTAAAATGTCAATAAATGAGATAGTTATCTTAGGATAATATTGACACAAGTAACTTTTCTGTTACAGTATAAAAATTATATAGTTTCTCTTTCTGTTTTGAATCAGAAAGGTAATAGTTAATTCACCAAATTAAAATAATGTCTGTGATGGAAGGACAAAATAATTTAGATTAATAATCAGGTATACTATGAAATATACCTATATTCAGTTTGATGCATAAATAAATTCCTCTCTTAGAATGTTCTATGACATTACTGTAAATTTACATCTCCATCTAAATTCACAATTAGTTAAATAATGAAATCAAACTAACTGGATCTTTAGATTATTTTGGTGATGTCAAAATTTTGTAAAAGTTTTTTATTTAATTGGACATTGAACATTAAAATTCAAGATTTTATAGGATATACGGAAACAGAAACACTGGAAGATTTATGTTGTTTTTAAATGTACTTCTGCCACACAATTTTAGAATTTAGAAAAGAGATAAATCATATTTCCACTGAAAGTATTATGAAAAAAATATATTGAAAACATGAGAGTCTGGGACATAACTTGATCATTCACACACAATGTGTGGCCATGCTTATTCAGATATCTTGCAGCTCATCTGAAGATTTTATGATATAAGTACTAATTTTCCTAATGTTTAAAAAACTTCAGAATCTATTAAAACCATCTGTGGAGAATTGCCAAAAGCTTTCTATATCTTTTGATATTTGATATCCCGAATTTTAGACTTTAATGCATATCTTATATACATATACAAATTACCTGATTATTGGCATAGCACATATAATACTAACCACTTCTTGTTGAATGTTAAGCCTGGAAAGTTTTTTCAACCATTGTTTCACAAGGCAATGTATATTCAAAGTTCCTTTCAGATTAACTATTGTCATACTCTCTTTTGTGAAGATAAAACATAGTGTCAAGGACTAGCAGCTACTTTTAGGTAAGTTCCTTATGGAAATATAACATCACAATCCACATTTTTAAAAATAGTTGTACCATGGATAAAGAAAACTTTTTGTGCTTTTCTTTTGAAATAGACTCTTAGTGACTAATGGCCTAACCTTGGTTTATGTAAGGGCTCTCACTTTGAAATGCCTCCATAAGATTGGCAGGTAATGGTAATTTAAGCAAGTCAAATAGTCAGATGTTAGACAACTTTTGGGCTGGAGAGAGGGCGTGGGTGGCCATAGCAAATTAAAGTATGGTATTAATTTTTTATTAAAAGAGGAGGGGATTCCAACATTCTATTCCAGTCAATTTTGTTACTGAAAGATTTTAGAAATCCACATTAGTAGTAAACTTCCATGATTTTTAAAATACTAAGTAGAACTCACAGGACATACCTATGGGCCATTAGTTTGCAAACTCGAGCTTATATCCCATCAGTTCTGAAGTGGCTAAAAACACTAAGATGCATATTGTCATCCCCAAATTGAAATCACTATTTGAAAACTAGGGATAGGGAGAAGGTAGAATGATAAGGAGACACATTTTTTTTTTATTTCATCATGTTAGTATTATTTGGTATTTTAATTAACTCTCTGAAATTAAAATAAAATCTCAAAGCTGTATAGAGCATGCTTTTTTGTTGTTTTAAGAAGTCAGTCCAAATTAACTCCTGGGCACCTTGCAAGCTATCATTTTAATTCAAAGAAATGTTCACTCATGTTTTTGAATTCGATGCTCAGTTTCCTCCTTTAGCAAGCCATTATTTTGGGGCAACTGAGAAAAGAAAAAGCCTCTGAGAGGACTCGTATCTTACTGTTGGACTTAGGATGGTCCTCTTAAAGACAGAACCCAAATAGAATAAAACTTCCTTTAAGCTTTCAGCCAAACGCTACATCAACTTGGGGGTACCATTTGCTGCCTTGGGAGCAAACAGAATTACCCTGATACAGGGTGAGCATATTTATTTACCCAGAAGAGTGTGACAAAAGAATGCAACTTCTAAGTAATGTAGGTTATTTGCCTATAAAGTTTATTATAACATATTCAACTTGTTACCCAGGAGAACCATAGAAGAATCTGAAGTATTAAATATTTTCTAATGTAATCACAGAAAATTAGGCAATTAGAAGATTTAAATTCATGTTCCAGAGACAACTATGCTTCAACTTTACAGGCCATTTTCCTGATGCTAACACTAAGATTGCTACATTTATTTTGGCCTTTGAGGCTTGATTTTTCTTAATGCATGGTATATTGAGTCTAAAAAAACAACTAAAAGAATAAAGAAAGAAAGCTAAGAGAATAGAGAAAAGGAATAGGTCGGTAGAAAAATGTAATAGAGATTTAGTAATTCATCACTTAATTTTATTGAACTAGTATTTATTGACATACTATTCTTTATAAAGCAATTTATATGTTGGCATGACTAAATATTATTCTGTAAGATTTCCTATTATGGAAATGACCACAGTACAAGTTACAGGATAAACTTTCAAACTAACAATGACTATCTTAATGTAGGCTAAATAGTAAGATTGTTCTGGGACTCTCGTTCTGAAAGTAATATATGTACCCAGAACATGTCCGTGTATCTATTTAGACATGAAAAATATGTATAATTCTATGATTAGTGGAAGTAAAAATTTATTATAGTGCCACAAAACAAAACTTATTGGTAGTAGAGACATCTAAATACTACTTATTAATCATTATTCTATGGGCCCTCAATTTTTTTCCACAAATACATTATCATGGAAAATGTTTATATAGTCATATTTCCAGACCTGTAAAAAAACACAAAAATCTCTAACACATGTAAACATTGAGGACTTTTCTTCACGACTTTGTGTATGATAAATACATATGGAATAAAAATATCATCTAATATTAAGATTTAATATTGAGTCTTTCTTGCACAGAAGCCATGCTAATCTTCTCTGTATCATTCCA
>NW_012150441.1:939167-946887 GCF_000956105.1 Propithecus coquereli
AAAAAAAAAAAAATTGGGCAAAGGACATGAACAGAAACTTTTCAAAAGAAGACAGACTCATGGCCAACAAACATACGAAAAAATGCTCAGTATCTCTAATCATCAGGTAAATGCAAATCAAAACAAGCACCACATGTACTCACCATCAAATTGGTTTTAACTGATCAGCACTTAAGTGCACATATAGTAATAACATTCATTGGGTGTTGGGCAGATGGGAGGGGGGAGAACGGGATGAGTATATTCACACCTAATGGGTGCTGTGTACACAGTCTGGGGGATACGCACGCTTGAAGCTCTGACTCAGGTAGGGAAGGTGATATAGGTAACCTAAACATTTGTACCCCTGTAATATGCTGAAATAAAAAAAAAAATACTAAGTCTTCTTTACTGATAATACACTAAGGACAACTTGAGAATAATGTGAACCTTGTGATTTCTCTAAAGTCTCCTGGACCTGGTTTTGACTTGTAATTTAGCTGTCATGGTGATGTGTTAGAACAGCTTACAGCTAAAGCAACTTACAGAATTAAAATTTTAAAAACACAGTTAAAGTTTTATATTAATGGAATCCTCATTTACAAGTTCAGCAGTAATTGGATGTTGTTGGAAATGGAATGTTAGTGTAGCATTTATTAAATTAGATTTGAGTGCAATATCATTTCATATTATGAAAAGATAAAGCACAATTACAACTATTCAGAAATTGTCAAATAATAAAAATGTCATCTTTTCAGTTTCTTTCCTACACTTGATATGTAATCAAATGCTTTATGTGGTTTTTGAAAAATTATGTCATATTGAGTTCTAAAGACTTCTTATCTCTGGACTCATAAAGCAAGCAGACATATATATATATTTCAAGGTGTGCTGGATATTTTTTTTTAATGGTTAGATATAAACTGATAAAAAGCATTCCTGTTAAGGTATATGCGTTTATCTGGCTGTCTGTCACTGTTTCAATATATGATCTGTGCACCTTGGAAAAACAGTTAACAATCATACAGTCTCCAAAGTTTTTATTTATGTATTTCTATAAATAAGCTGTGCATACACATATGCAAACACACATATAAATTATACATATTCACTAGTATATCAACAAAATAAATATTATATAACCATATATAGCATTAAATATTAAATAATTGAGCTATAAATAAAATAATTTTTTAATTAAGTATGTTACAAAACCATTTTTTGCTTAGATTAGATGTGATGATGTCATTGTATTTGTATATCTTGTTTATTATTTTGTAGTACAAGAATTTAAAGATTTTGTTCCAAATTTAGTTTATTTCTTTTTTTTTATTTCAGCATATTATGGGGGTACAGATGTTTAGGTAATTTAGTTTATTTCTATATTTGGTTTTAATGGCTGTCATAACTAAAAACACTTCACAAAGATAACAGATTTAAATGGCAGAAATGTATCATTTGTTGCATACCAATCATAGTACTCATTTTTAAATTTTATTCTGTAGATATGTAAAATTTTTTGTCAAAATTTGGTTAGTACTTTTTCCTGAAATTAAATTATAGTTCTTATAATCTATTTGAAGGCAATTAATTTAGTACTTTTAATAAATCAGTTAAAAATTTAATGATATTTATCCTTTGGATAGTTCTAGGTAAGTTAAAATATTTTGTTCCTATTTTTCTGTGTTTGTAAGTTGGAGAGATTTTACATTTAGTACAAAGTATTTTCAAGAATAAAGTTATATAATGATTGAAATATGTCCAAATGATTTTTTTCAAAATTTCTCCTGTTCTTCATGCTATGTACAACTAAAACCTCTGGACATTACATATAGAAATAAAAAACATAAGAGTCTAAAAGATGGAGAGAAGAAGGAAGACTGGCTAGAGTCCTCAGGACCTGAGGAGTAGCATCATGGTGAGTTCTTGGATTTTCTTTTTGCCTCAAATATCCCCAGTGTGCCCTGGAAGAGGCTGGCAATCTGGAAATGCTAATGAGTACATACTACCCGTCCACTCCAAAAAAGAAGACTCCTTTTTTTACCCAAGAGTCCAGGAAAGGGGCAGCCCAGCAAGATGGAAACAGCACTGTTTCAGTCAAACATCACAGAAAATACTGTGGCAGCTCTTCATCCACTCCAACAAAGAAAATTGGAGAGTCTAGACTTGTATTTTGTGAGGCTGTGTTAAGGCACCTACTTGGGAGGTAACAGAGAAAGCCGAGTAAGGAGCTAGTAGTTTTGGTCCTGCTTGCTGGTAATGAGGCAGTCTCCATATTGTCAGTGGAAAATACATGGAAATCCTGGTCCCTGGGGGGGCCCCACTAGGCATCAACAAAGTGTGATGCCAGAGGAGGTCCAGTGGAGAGTAAGGACTTTCACTATGGTCCAATGATATTAAGACCACCTCGCTACTGTGTCACTGGAGACCATACAGAGAACCTAAACATTTTCTTCCACCCAAGAATAGCAAGAAATTCAATACTGAGTGTCAATAAAGGCCAAGTGAGGAACTTGGACTTATACTTTGACCTGGAAGTAATAAGGCAGCCTCATCCCTTCCCCTGCTGGGGCAATGTCATAAAATGCCAGCTAAAGTAGACTGCCTAAGTAATATCCAAAGTCTTAGAAAATATCATGAAACTGTTTAGATTTCAATAAGACATAATCCATCATCCCAAGAATCAGGAAGATCTCAAATTGAATAACAATAAAAAAAAAGACAACCAATAGATGTCAAAATCAAGATGACAGAGAGGTTAGAATTGTCTGACAGAGATTATGAAGCAGTTCTGATATAAATGTTTCAATAAGTACTTACGAAGCACTTGACAAAAATAAAAAAAAATAAAGTCTCAGAAAAGAAAAAAAGAAAGAAATTTTCAGTAAAGAAATAGAAGATATAAGAAAGAGTCAAATGGAAATATTAGAACAAGGGAATACACTTAACTGAAATAAAAAGCTCAGCGGATGGGCTCAACAGAAGAATGGACAAAAGAGAAGAATCAGTGGATTGGAAGACAGAACAATAGAAATTATCCAGTGTGAAGAACAGAGAGTAAAATAAACTAAAGAAAAAAATGGATAGGGCTTTTTTGATCCACGTCTTTAAAGTTCCAGAAAGAGAGGAGAAACAAGGAAAGGAAAAACAAGGAGAGTCTGAAAGAGTACTAGAAAAATTAATAGCAGAAAATATTCCAAATTTGTAAAGAGACATAAATCTTCAGATTCAAGAAGGTGAGAAAATTCCAAATAAGATAAACCCAAAGAAATACGCACCATGATATACCATAATTAAACTTTTGAAAACGAAAACCAAAGAGACAATCTTGAAAGCAACCAGAGAATAATGCCACCTTACACGTAGGGGATAAAATCAGAATGGCAGCGGATTTCTCATCAGAAACCAGAGAAGTCAGAAGGAAATAATACAATTTGTTTCAAGTGCTGAAAGAAAAGAACTATCAGCACAGAATCCTATGCCCAGTACAAATATCCTTCCGGAATAAAGTAGAAATGAAGGCATTCTTTGAGGGAGGAAACTTAACTGAATTTGTCTCAGAAAGACCTACTTTAAAAGTTATCTAAATAGAAAGGGAACAATAAAAGAAGAAACCCTAGAATATCAGGAAGGAAGGAAAAAGGACAAGTAAAAATGAGGGAAAATACAGTAGATTGTCCTCCTCCTCTTGAGCTTTCTAAATTATGTTTGGTAATTCAAGTGATAATTAAAACACATATATGTTTTGAAAGTATGTGGAGAAATATTTAAGACATTTATATTAAAAATAAGAAAAGGTAGAGAGAATTAAAGGGAAGTAAGGTTTCTACACTTCACTGTGCTGGTATAATGATGTCATCAGTAGATGGTAATAAATTATTTACATATAATGTAATACCCAGAGTGACCTAAAAAAAGCTATGCAAAAATATCCATTAAAACCACTATAGATATATAAAACAACAACAAAATAACAGAAAACAAAAAGTAAAATTGCATACTATGTTAAAATGTATTATCAAAATGCCCAATAAAAGACAGAGAGGGATGGTATGAGTTTAGTTGAGGAAGATAGTCAGTCTAAACCCATATCAAATAGAAGGAGCCATGGAAACACACATTCCGATGGTGCTCATTTTCCCCTTTGATCTCTTAATGTTCCCCATTGGCCAACTTTACCAGACATGCAAGGAACAAGGGTACAAATCGACAGCACATGCAGGTCTGCCTCCTATGGCAGAAAACATAAGAGTAAACTGAGATAGTTATTAATAATACCTTAATTGAGTTAAAAGCATAAATATAAATGTCTCTAATTTTCTTTCCTATTTCCATATGTATTATTTTATTCAAACTCTAGAGTATGGGTGCCCTATTTTGTATAAAAATCTAAAATATAGTGAAATATAGTGTCAGTTCCCTCTTTACAATGAGAGCTACTATGTAGCTCATGGTAGACAATAGAAAAAAAAATTGGGACAATACATTTTGCATGTATAAAACCTACAAAAATATTAAATAAATAAATAAATAGCTCCTCTCCCTCTCCACACAAATACACAAAATCACACATACATATATTGCATATTCAACATATATGTACATTATATACAGGTTTATATATGTAGAAACACACATATAGTATGCAGACTTGGCAAGGTCATGGGAAAACGGACCTTGTGGTGTAATGGTTGGCAATGTATTTAATAATTAGTTTGTCTTCAGGTAAATTTGATTTTGTGTGTGTGTGTGTGTGTGTGTGTGTGTGTGTGTGTGTTAAAAACTCAAATAAGTGCGTATCTTCTATAGAGTATATCCACTTTGATAAAGTTATCTTATTGATATAATTAAAAGTATGGGCAAAATTGACTACAAAAATATTAGTTACTTTTATTTATGATAAGAAAAGAGATAAAACAACCTAAAAGTTGTTTCATAATACAGGGCTGGCAAAATGAATAGAATCAAATATTATGCATTTGTGAAAATATTATTTCTGTGTATTATTTATTGACAATGAAATTATTTTTCTATTTATGGATGACTTTGTTAAGGTAATATGGTAATAAAATATAATGTTTAAAAATATGTTCATCTAAAGTTTACATTCCAGTCCTTTAACCTAGACTGTTAGTCTTTATAAATTCTCATCCATAAGTGGGTATAAAATACTAGCAGTTATCTCATAATGTTATTTTGCAGGTTTATGAAAAGATGAATATGAAATCCATAGTGAGCATCTGTTAAAACTGGGCACAATAAATCAACAAGAAAAATGATGAGGTATCCAAAAGGTTCCATTGGATCCTCTTGAGTTATGCAGGAAAAAATACAAAATGGAAAGGTTAATGTATTTGAGATATATGTTAAGTAAGTACTTTTCAAAGGGTTTTGTTTGTCATGAATATTAGTGGTTAGGAAAAATAAAGAAATGTGAATGTCATTAATTCTGTGGACTTTCAAGTAGTTTTTTGAAAATGCATACTTACCTAGGAAATGGGTGCTAAAAAGGGATAATCTACCATATACTTCATTTTTGTCTTCCTTTTCCTTATATTAGACATAAGTATATCTATCTTATTTAAATATTCATCCAGTTCACAAATACAGTTGAATTTTGTGAGTTAAGAGAAAATGTTCTTCCTCACCTCTTAGTAAGTGATAGTGTTGAAATACTATGAAGATAAAGTTAAGTCCTACAATTGAATGGTTTGTTTCGTTATCCAGTGCAATTGGATTTACCACTCCTCTGATGGTATGTGTTGATCTAGGTGAGAGCTGGTAGTCAGAGTAGAAGCTAAAGGAGTATCCAACCTGGAAAAAAAAAAAAAAAAACAGCTATTTACTGAAAAGTACACATACTTGTGGTACCGTAGTTCTGAGAAAACTAGGAGCATATTGATTCAGAGAACTGTGTTGCTACTTAGTATTAATAAAGGAGCTTCTAACCGTAATTATATTTCAAAGTCAAGGATCTAGATGGAATTGTGAATTGTTATTTATTAATAATAACCAATCTGAAAGATAAGTAGACCAGAAATCTATTTTACATCTACAAAACAGAGTCAACAGAAAATGAGCGTGTTGTTCAAGAGTAAACTGATTGACTTCTTAGGTCCTGATTGAAACGTGCTTTCTGCACTCCCAGCCCAACATTCTTTCTATATCATATTTTGTATCAATAGATATGAGGGCAGTCACATGATGAACCTATGTTATTGCTCAAATGATTATATTAATATGAAATTTTTATATATAATAAATATTGTTCTTTGCCAAAATGAAAGATACTGGCCTATATAATGACTCTGACTTTTTCTAATGATTCCTCTACACTAGCCACAATTTAACTTATTGCTCAGCATAATAAACAGACCATTAAATACCTTATATAATTAGATTTAAATAAATTGTTCTTTATCTGGGTTTCATTGGGCTATTTTAATTGCCCTTATTAATGAAGACAATTTGTAATAATAGTTAAGGATGAATGTGTATAACCTAATTATTCACCATAAATATTTAACTGATGCTTTAATTGAATATTTTAATGATAAAAATGTCAGGATAAATATATAATCACCTTATAAATATGCAGATAAAAGTTACAATAACAGATGTTTTAAGTGCTTTCTTTTAAAAATGTGTAATTGAGTGGCCCTCTGAGGAATTTTTTCATTAAAATACTTAATTACAGATACAGAGAAATAGCAGAAAGCAAATGAATAGAAAATGATGCAAGAAGAACCTATAGATACACAAAATCTAGGAAAAGAATGGAGATGGAATGAGTAGTGAGATGAGAAATCAAGTTTTCTCATTGTTGATAATTCCTAAGTTTAGGTGGGTGAGGAGTGGAGAAGGCAGGGGAAAGACATTTTGATTATTAATGGAAAAAATTCTAAGTACATCTTTTAATACTGTGGGTTTTAAGTCCTATGATTCAATCCAAAACCATTTGTTTTACCAATTCTTTTAGCATGAAAACATCGAATGACTTTTTAAAATGTTTATTGATTTATTATTTAATTGACACTTTGTAGTTATACATATTTATGTTGTACAATTTGATGTTTCAATACACATCTATGTTAAGTAATTATGCAATCAGAGTATTTAGTGTGTTCATCACCTCTTTGCATTTATCATTTCTTTGTGTTGAGATCATTCAAAAGCATCTCTTCCAGTTATACAAAATATACAATACTTCACTGTCACCCATAGTCACCCTTCTGTACAATACAGGACCAGAAATTATTTCTCCTATATAATTGTAACTTTGTACCCATTGACAAACTCCCCCCATCCTCCTGCCCCTACTTGTCTCCCCAGTCTCTGGTAAACATTGTTCTCTGTTTCTATGTCAATTTGTTGTTATTGTTTTAGATTCCACATATGACCGAGATCATGTGGTATTTCTCTTTCTGTGTTTAGCTATTTCACTTTACATCATGTCCTCCAGGTTCATTCATGCTAGCACAACTAACAGAATTTAATTTTTTAATGTCTGAATAGTATTCCATTGTGTATGTATACCGTATTTTCTGTCCGTTCATCCTTTTTTGGACACTTAGGTTCATCCCACATATTGGCTATTGTAAGTGTAATCCTTGTCAACATTGTCTGCAATTGCCTCAGTGGTCTAGGCTGCAGGATTTAGGAGTTTATGATGGCAGTGGCATTGTTTGGGGATCTCAAGCTTACCTTTTCCCCATAAGAAGAAGTACCTCTTGACCCCAAG
>NW_012150441.1:949182-951243 GCF_000956105.1 Propithecus coquereli
GTTGGGAATTTTAAAAGATGCAGGGTAATAACAAGATTTCCCCAAAGTTTGAGTTTTAGCCATATATATGTTTTATTGGGTATAGTTAAACTATATTAAACTATTATTCTGATATAAGAGCTTGCTATTAATATTTATTCGAAGACAGCTCCTTGAGAGTAAGAAGTATAAGGGTTGACATCTAATAACCATTCATCAAGTTCTAATGTGACTATCATTAAAGCAGACTTACTCTGTGGTATATGTGGTTTAATGATTCAATTATTTTCAATTACCAAACCCTGTCAGGCAACCAGTCAAACATGTGGGAAAACATACTAATTTTATCTGTAACACTTTTAACTAGGAGACAGAGTTAAAGTAAAAAATTTCATTGGTTCAGATCCTAAGTAAGGTGAAATAGAGCAATGGATACGTAAATACTGAAAAGTAACTTCCTATCATTATATGGCATATTTGATCATGGACTAGTAGATTAGTTTCCCTACTGCATGAATGATGCTTTCAAAATATTGACGAGAAACAAAATACCATTGGTATAATGGAAATGAGAGTTGTACTGGAATTCAGAATAATGCAAATCTAGTTCAAGTGTGTTTAACTGTTTGACAAGAATAAGCCCATTTAGGACAAGTTCATTTAGCTTCCTGGGCTTTGGACACCCAGAAGATAATTGTTAAGGATCTCAGGTTAAGAAACAAAAACCACCAACAACAAAAATAAACCCTGAATTAAATTGTAACATTCCTTCAATTGGAGACTCATGGTTCTTAGCATATTCTAAAGGAAATTTATTAATGATACCTCACAATTTCAGTAAGATTTGTCAGATACAAGAGTGACCTAAGTCTATTCCATGTATAATAGTTTCCAATGATTGACTTTAGCTATAACCATAATCCCATCACAGAGCTAATGATGATGGATTTCTTCTGTCAGGATCCAAGTATAACAGATAATGTCTTAATCTGTTTTCTGTTGCTTTTACTAGAATTCCTGAAATGATTTATAAGAAAAGTAACTTATTTCTTACAGTTATGGAGGGTGAACAGTCCAAGGTTGAGGGGCCACATTTAATAAGAGCTTTCTTCTTGGTGGGAACTCTGAAGATTCCCAAGGTGGCACAGGGTATCACATGGCAAGTGGGCTGAGCATTCTACATGCTAGCTCAGGCCTCTCTTCCTCTTCTTATAAAACCACCAGTAGCCCTCTCAATAATAACCCATGAATCCATTAATTCATTAAGCAATAAATGGATAAATCTATTCATGAAGGCAGAGCCCTCATGATCCAGTCACCTTGTAAAGGCCCCATCTCTCTATACGGCCATATTGGGGATTAAGTTTCTTTTTCTTTCTTTCTTTTTTTTTTTTTTTTTTTGCAGTCTTACTCTATTGCCCTGAGTAGAGTGTTGTGGCATCAGCCCAGCTCACAGCAACCTCAAACTCTTGCGTGCAAGCGATCCTCCTGCCTTGGCCTCCCAGAGTGTTAGGATTACAGGTGTGAGCCACCGTGCCTGGCTGGGGATTAAGTTTCAACATGAGTTTTGGAGGGAACCTTCAGACCACAGCAGGCAGCAGTTGAAAGAATAAGTTAACTAGTTAGTTATAGAAAGGATTGGCATAGTTTAGGTAGATTGGATTTCATTAATCAAAATATAAACATCAAAAAATATTTAGCGGAATCTATTCCTATTTGTAATTACTGAAAGTTCAGTGCATTTCTTCATGTGTTACGTTTTGCAAAGAGATGAGCTTATAGTGATTTTGATAAGCTTACACAAGATCAACAATTAGATTTGAGTATTGTATTAATAATTTTTACCTCCTTGTAATATATCAGCTATTTTTGAACATGGTAATTATTAGAATGATGTAGAATATTTATCTAATTATAGTAGCCAAAAATTTGTTTCCTGCTAAATATTTCTACTTATACCCAAGCAAATCAGTTTGATATTTCTAAATCATATCACTTAAATTATATTATCATTGACTGCTGCAGTACAAAGGCGAATAATTAATTCCTTGGAAAGGTGTTTTTCTTTTAAGAGAAGGTAAG
>NW_012150441.1:953853-954692 GCF_000956105.1 Propithecus coquereli
TAATTCTGAGTTTGAAGTGACTGAAGAATTAGTAGTTCAATAGATTAGCAATGGTAAAGTATTATGGTACTATTTTGAGTTCAAAACTGAGATCATTTTTTTCTTTTGTGAGTGAGAAAACTGCCGTCATCCACCATTATTGTAATGGCTTTGTATATTAGTTTACACTTCAGACTCAAAAATATTTGCTAAAAATTCAATCTAAATTTAGAAGGCAAAAGAGAACCTATATACAAAATTGATAAGGCTGTAAAGTCATTTGAAAGACAATATTGTTTGAATCAAAAGTAATCTCAAGCTGTTTTTTATATACTTTCTATGTTGTCAAAATACAAAAGAAGAAGTGATATCCTCATTCCCACACAAATTTGAAGTAGATGGGTTTTTGAAGCTCAAACTATATTTCCAGCAGTCCATTTAGGATGCAAACGCAAAGGAAATGTCTATATTTCAAAATCCACGTAGCTTTGCAATTGAAGTGCTTCCACTTAACCTTCAATTGGAAGAGATTAACGTGTAATGTAGTGACATGTCAAAAGACAAATATATAGAGAAGACTCAAATACAGAGGTCAAGAAACATTTTCTGTTAAGGACCACATAATAGATGCCATCAAGCTCTGCAGATAATATATTGTCTGTGTCAAATATTATATTATTTTGTGTTTTTTTTTTAAGAACAAGTCTTTAAAGATTTAAAAAAGAAGATAATTTCTTAAATTGGGGCTATACAAAATGAACTATGGGCTGGATTTGGTCAGTCCTCTAATAGAATTCTGCAAATGCTTTTCAGATGATGAATGTACTCAATTAAAATTTTATGCTCATGGCTTGATATCA
>NW_012150441.1:956722-957050 GCF_000956105.1 Propithecus coquereli
TTTAAAGGCTGAATAATTTTCCATGGTGTGTATGTATGTGTGTGTGTGTGTGTGTGTGTGTGTATCTCAAATTTTTTATCTACTCATCTGCTGATAGACAATTTAGGTTGATTCCATAACTTGGCTATCGTGAGTAGTGCTACAATAAACATAGGGGTGCAGACATCACTTTTCACAAATTTCTTTTGAATCCTTTAGGTAAATAACCAAAAGTGGGATTTCTGTATCACATCGTAATTCTATTTTTAAGTTTTTAAAGAAACCTCCATAGAGTTTTCCATGATGGCTGTGCTAATTTACATTCCTACCAACAGTGTACAAGGGATTC
>NW_012150441.1:959701-960008 GCF_000956105.1 Propithecus coquereli
TCTATATTTTCCCTACATAAATGGAACTAAGATTTATTTCAATGTTCAATTTAAAGTTATTATTGAAATTATTCAACCTAATATTAGGTATGAAAGAAAGGTTGAGAGAGTCAGATATTTCTAGATAAATATGTCATGCTGGTAGTATGCTTGCTTTATTAATTTTAAAAAGAATCATTCTATTGTCATGTCTGTATCTCCCTTATCAACATCCTCATCACCACAGCCCTTCTGATCACCAGCCTAATTATTTCTTAGGGAAAAATCAGTTTTAGTTGTCAGGAGATTTAACCAGATTCTCTATGTA
>NW_012150442.1:0-734 GCF_000956105.1 Propithecus coquereli
TTCTCCTTTCCTCACTTCTGGGCTATTATAAAAAGTAAGCATAAGCATATATCTACTTTCATAAATGATTTCCATGAAAAGCAAATTAAATGGAAGTACATAGAAGAGGCAGAGGCAAATCATATCTTTAAGACTTTAGTTGAATGTTTTTATGACTTTAGTTGAACTGTCACTGGTTACATTCCTCTTTTAGGTCACATGGCTAAGGTCAATCTAACTGGATTGATATGGATTAGGTTCCTAACTATTATCTCTCCTGCCACCCCATATAATGTCCTCCTCCACCCCCAGATCCCCCATCTCTCAGTTAAAATTATTTCCTGTCTACCTTTTTCTGTGAGTTTGAGTAGGATTTATTGACCTACTCAGGAACACTTACTACACATTTGGAAACTAAAGATAGCAACATAGTACTGTAAGTATGTAATAAAATATTTATTTACTTCTCAGTGGTTTTCTGTCCCCACACAGCCAAATAAATAGATATTTCTAATTAATACACTTTGGCGTCAAGCGAGTGAGGTGAAGCAGGACCATGTGGATGGGGAATCAAATTTATAAAGATTTGTGAGTGAATGGGAATAATTTGCCCATGCCTATGCATTCCCATTGTCTTGCAATTACAGCTTCCCAGTGCAACTTCTTAGCTTTGATTATCTTCAGTTCTTAAAGTAGGCTATCTTCCAATATGTCTTCTTTATTATGTGTCATAGGATGTGTTTACTGGTAAGAGT
>NW_012150442.1:3749-4207 GCF_000956105.1 Propithecus coquereli
GAAAAATAGAAGAAATAATGAAAATTTAGATGGAAATTTTATTGATGAAAAATATATGTGAAATGAAAAATACATAGGAAGAGATTAATTGCAGATTAAACATTGCAGAAGAAAAGATCAGTTAATTCAATGATATAGCCATATAAACAATTCAAAATAAAGTACAGAAAAAAATGATTGAAAAAAAAAAGATGACCAGCGCCTCAATAAGGAGTGAAAAAATAGCAAATGGGCTAACCTAGGTATAATTAGAAACCCAGGAAGAGAAGGTGGGGGATGGGGTAAAATATTTGAAGAAATAATGTTCAAAACTTTTCCAAATTTGATGGAAGTTACAAATTCAAGAAAAAAATAAAAAAGAAAAATTACCCTAAGCTGAAAATTAGGTGAAAATATAAGAAGAAGCTGGCATATGGGACAGAGATAAGAATTCTTGTCTGAATCATGCAACCAGAAGA
>NW_012150442.1:4938-5238 GCF_000956105.1 Propithecus coquereli
GCATTCAATAATATAGGTGAACTTTGAAAATATTATGCTAAGTGAAAGAAACCAGTCACAAAAAGATCACCTGTTGTATGATTCCATTTATATGAAATATTCAGAGTAGGCAAATCTATGGAGACAGAAAGTAGACTAGTGTTTGCCTAGGGCTGGTGTTGATGGGGGTGGATGTGGGATTGAAAAGGAAGCAGAGTTTTAAAATTGATTGTGATAATAGATGCACAACTCTGTAAATATATTAAAAGCTATCCATTGAATTATGTCACTTAAATGGATGAGTTATGGTATGTGAATTAT
>NW_012150442.1:6973-8519 GCF_000956105.1 Propithecus coquereli
TCAGAATACACCATGATAGTTTCTCTTATTCATTGATAAAAACAGCCAGCTTTAGAAACAGAGTCATCCAAGTTGTACACACTCTATAATGGAAGGTGTGTTACTATGCCTAGTACAAGGATGAATTTAGGAAGCAAGGTTAGCAATCTGGGTGGTGCAATCTCACAATCTCACACAGCAGGGTGATGACCTGCTTCCTGCTGGCACTGAGGATTATATCCATATAAGAATTCAACAAAGAAACGGCAGGAAGACCCTTACTACTGTCCAAGGGATTGCTGATGATTACGATAAAAAGAAATTAGTGAAGGTGTTTAAGAAGTAATTTGCCTCCAATGGTACTGTAATTGAGCATCCAGAATATGGAGAAGTAATTCAGCTACAGGGTGACCAGCGCAAGAACATATGCCAGTTTCTTGTGGAGATTGGACTGGCTAAGGACGATCAGCTGAAGGTTCATGGGTTTTAAGTGCTTGTAGCTCACTGAAGCTTAAGTGAGGATTTCCTTGCAATGAATAGAATTTCCCCTCTGTCCCTTGTCACAAGTTTAAAAACCTCACAGCTTGTATAATGTAACCATTTGGGGTCTGCTTTTAACTTGGACTAGTGTAACTCCTTCATGCAATAAACTGAAAAGAGCCATGCAAAAAAAAAAAAAAAAAATGGATTTTGGGTGGACTCCTCAAAGAAGAGGCCCTTACCTTGAACATCTACAAGTGTGATCTAGACTATTTGACCAGCAACCATGATTTATGTGGCAGACCAAACATCTAGGCCATTGGTAAAAGCCCTAAGAGCCAGCAAAATTATGGCAAGGTTCATCAAGCAGAATATTGGCCAGAGCTATGAGTTATGTCCGCTGAGAGAAGATCGCCCAGCCATTTTCAGTTCCACATAGCTGGTGCTGAGGCAGAATATTCCAGTAGACTATTTAGTTCAGTGGACACCATCAAGTTTTAGCTCAGCCAAAAAAAATGTAAGTGACTCAGACCCAAGAATTTAGAGAAACCTCTCTGAGTTTAGGACTCTATCAAACCAGTTTTGCTTCCAGAGGCAAAGAGGAGATATGGTGAATTCCCCCAAAGTATAGCTACCTCTTTATTATGTAAACCTGAGATGCTGCTGTGGCCTGACTTGCTGCACTCCTGGATATACAATTTCCATTTCACAAGTGAAGCTTGTTGGCTCTTCTTACCTTGTTAGTTGTTGAGTTTGAGCTAACCTACGTCAAAATGAGATTATTAGGGTTGAGAGTCACACACCTCCATGGCTCAGGCATTCCATTTCACTGAGAACTCCAGTGCCAAGCCAATAGCTGCTTTATAAAAGGGTGTACTTGGTAGCCATGTCAAGGAGTAGATGACTGCAAAACCTCAAGAGATGCCACATGTGGAGGTGGCTGCCTATTGTCAAGCTCCAGTGGAAAATCATCAGCACTAGCACTTGTAGCTCAAATGGGACATTAGGGCCTGGGGCCCCTCAAAGTACTAGTATTTTCTTATAAGAAACTCTTCCCAATCAAGGGAATTCCCTCTAACACTTATAA
>NW_012150443.1:0-363 GCF_000956105.1 Propithecus coquereli
AATTTGCAAAAAATGATAGATTTGGTTGTATTAGTGTTGTTAGAAGTGAAGGGCCTAAATTGAGTCTACATCAGAAGTGATTAAGATGTGGAATATTTGGTGATTGATTAAATATGATTTCTAAAGGGAAGGGTAAGTCAAACATCCTAGAATCTGCCCTGAATTGTGTAAGTCATTAAACTAGAAAATAGAGAGGATGGCATGGTCATAGTGAATAAAACTAAAAAACCCAAACGTAGACACTTTTGTCATGTTAACCAAAGGCAGTAATTTCACAACAGAGCACTTTCTACATAATTTCGATTAAACCTTATACATACGCTTCCTGATAACACCCAATCACGCTTTGCAAAATTGTTAGCA
>NW_012150443.1:10240-10510 GCF_000956105.1 Propithecus coquereli
TCTGTCTTTTTTATTCAGTTATTTTTGATGATATATATGTGAAATAGTCATCTGCTATCCAGAAATTAACTGTTTTTTTCCATTATTTTATGTGGACTGCTTTCTAATTATTTTTTCCTATGTGAACAAATGTTCTTTCTTTCCAGATAGAAAGTGATCCCCAATATTAATTATGTCTTTTTTGTTTAACCAAAAACCTTGTACCAGTTATAAGAAATGTTGGCGAGGCCGGGCGCGGTGGCTCACGCCTGTAATCCTAGCACGCTGGGA
>NW_012150443.1:12361-12911 GCF_000956105.1 Propithecus coquereli
TTAAAGGAAAATATAAATGAATAAACAGATGGGGAATATCAACAGATTAGAACTATAAAAGAACCAAATCAGAGCACTGAAGCCAAGAAGTACAATAACTGAAATGAAAATTTTACTCCATAAAATTGGTAAGGGATAGGAGGCAGCAAAATAAAATGTTAGTGAACTTGAATGGTGATCAGTTAAAATACCGAATCTGAATAATAGAAATATTAAGCGCACCAGCATACGTATAATTGGAGTCCCATAAGAGAGGGCAGAGAGAATAGGACAGAAAACTGCTTGACTCTATATATTGAAGCAAAAAATTCACAAATTTGGAGAAAAAGCATCAAACTACAGATCTAAGAACTTCAACAGACCACATAATTGTGAAACTGTAGATTTCAAAAGATAAAGGATAATACCTAAAAGTGTTCAGACATAAATGACATGTTACAAACACGGGTACAGGGAATAGAATAACAGCTGACTTCTTATTAGGAAAAATATGGAGGTTAGACCACAACAGAACAATATCTCTAAGGTGCTGAAATAAAAATGATACTCT
>NW_012150443.1:15963-16552 GCF_000956105.1 Propithecus coquereli
AAGATAAGGAACCTATGAATCAATATGACTTAGAACATAGATGCAAAAGTTCTTAACACAATTTTAGCAAACAGAATCCAACAAAATATAAAAAGACATATATTTTAAGTAAGTGGAATTTATCCCTGGAAAGTAAAGTCAGCTTAATTATTGGAAATCAATCAGTATAATTCACCATATTAACAGACATGCAGTAACAACAACAACAGCATATAATTCTTTAAAAAATATGGAGAAAAAAACTTCTATAAAATTCAACATCCAATTTATGAAAAAAAAAAAAAAAACCTCTCAGTAACGTAGAAGGAATCTTCCTCAACCTGATAATAGGTATGTACGAATACACAAATCTAACCTCCTACCTAATGGTTTCTCAGTAAGATTAAGAAGAATGCAAGAATACCCACTATTAGTACTTCTGTTGACCATTTTACTAGAAAATTTAGCAAGTGCAATATGGCAAGAAGAAAAAAAAATAAAAAGCATTCATGTTAGAGTGGAAGAAGCAAAACTATATTTATTTACAGATAACATAATCATCAACAGAGATAATCCTATGGAACCTACGAGAAGTTTCTAGTATATCGTA
>NW_012150444.1:0-347 GCF_000956105.1 Propithecus coquereli
TTGTTTTACACATGTTGTTTGCTAATGTACAGAAAAGTGATTAATTTTTGAGTGTCCATCTTGTATTCTGTGACCTTGCTGAACTGATTTTTGTAATATCTTTTTGTATCTTCTTCAGAAATTCCTGTGTCTACAATCATATCATCCCTATATAAGTACAGTTTTATTGCATCCTTTCCAATCTGCGTGATTTGTTGTTGTTGTTGTTCTTGTCTCAATGAGATGATCTTCTTGCACTAGGTTGAATAAGAATGGTGCGAGTGAACATCCTTGCTTCATTCCCAATCTTAGAGAGAAGTATTTAGTCTTTCACCATTAAGTATGATGTTAGCTGTAGGTTTTTTACA
>NW_012150444.1:2671-3383 GCF_000956105.1 Propithecus coquereli
TGTGGTAAGTACTACATGTAGAATACCAAGATAAATGTATTATTTATCATTTTGACACATAAAAACCACTCTAAACTTATTGGCTTAAAACAACCGCCACTGAAGTACCTAATGATTCTACACTTCAACAATTCAGAGGGTTCTTCTGGCCAATTCGTCTGCTCCTGGCTGGCTTTTCTTTTGTATGTCACACAGACAGTTTGTGGGTCTTCTTTGAGCTCTCTGACATTTTTGCTCTCTGGTTGGGACAAATGAGCCAACTGGGTTCTGGTCTCTGTGGTCCCTCGTTGTCTAGTATCCTAGCCTTAGCTTATTCCCTTGAAGCCTAGGAAAGGTTCCTGAGTGAGAGAACAAAGTATAAAAGGCCATCCTGAGGCCTAGGCCAGGAGCTTGCATAGCCTCCCTTCCATCACACTCACTTGGCCAAGATAATTAACAATTTCATTCCAGATTCTAAAGGTAAGAAATAGATTTTACTTCTCGACGGAAAGAGCTACAGAGTCGTATTGCAAAGGGCCATAGAAAGATAGAAGGAAATAACAATGGCTATTGGTTATTCTATGAGTTCAAGACCAGCGTCAGCAACATAGCAACACCCCATCTCTATAAAAAATAGAAAAATTAGCCAGGTGTGGTGATGCACGCTTGTAGTACCAGCTACCTGGGAGATTAAGGCAGGGGGATTGCTTGAGCCCAGGAATTTGAGGTTGCA
>NW_012150444.1:6383-6752 GCF_000956105.1 Propithecus coquereli
CCAGTTCCCACAGTTGGGAACATATCCACTCAAGATGATTAGGGTCTCCTAGCCAACTGCAGCTGACCACAGATGCAGACACAAGCCAAGATGAGGTAAGCCAAGCCTAGACCAGATCAGCTGAACTTCACAAGCCCAAGAGCTTGTGATAATGAGCAATAAATGATAATGACAATAATTCAAATAATGACAAGAATGAATGAATGAATGTTTTTTATTGTTATCGTATGCCACTGGATTTTTGTGGTTGTTAATTATGCAACATAACTATGGCCTATTAGATAGCTAATACATTACAGTTTTAGTTTTGAGAACTAAAACTAAAGTTTTAGGAATTTTTAAATATTTTATCTGAGGTTTGATTAAAAT
>NW_012150444.1:9740-10057 GCF_000956105.1 Propithecus coquereli
GCCCAGCAGTCTGGTTACTCAAGGTGTTATCTAAGACTAAAAGCAACACAGACGTCACCCTTTGGTTTCCTGATATTCCCCCTCTCTTATTACCTGGCCCCATTCCTCCTCCCTTCCTAGGTGCATAAAAGCTCAATGCTTATATGCTGTCTGTGGGACTGTAAATTAGTACAACCTCTATGGAAAGCAGTGGAGATTCCTCAGAGAACTAAAAACAGACCTACCATTCCATCTAGCACCCCTGCTACTGGGTATCTACCCAAAGGAAAATAAGTCACTATATCAAATAGACACCTTCACCTGAATGTTTATCACAG
>NW_012150445.1:0-1608 GCF_000956105.1 Propithecus coquereli
TTTTTATGGCCCTTATGGTATAAAGTGCCATAAGAATAGGTTCTAATAAAAGTTCAGTGGCAGTTTCTCCTTAAAGATTCTGAAGGACAGAGGAATGTTTAGCCACTTTACAATATTGTCTACTCTGTTTTCTGGGATGTGTATGTCACTGGAGGCATGGCTTAAGAAGAAAAGAAAAAGAAAAAAAATAAAACACATTGCTATGGCTTAGTCCCTGCAGTGCCCGCTGACTTTCTTACAGCCTGGAAGCTGCAGTTCAATTTCTGGCTCTGATTTCTCACTTCTCAGCTCTTTGCAACCAAATATAAGGCTGTAATGATCTTTTCTTAAGGAAAATCAGGCATTACTAGGTAGGACATGGAGCAAGATTCCTTTTGACCCCTCCAGAATTGGACAGGAAAAGATAAGATTTCGTTAAGGAGGGTGGATTGGTTACAGTGTAATTTGAATAGTTGCTCTGTGGAATTACTCCAATTCAGAGGGTCAAAGTGATGTTTATTTTGTTGGATTCAAGATAACTTACATAGCCACAGACTTTGAAAAAACAACAGCTACAGCCACCAAACGTAGACTGCAGCTAAAAGTTAAGGGCATGTGAAGGCTATGTGTGAATTTAGGACAGAAATACGTGCCTCAAGGAGGTATGTGCCATTTTAGAATTTTTTCGCAACTCTTTAGGTCATGTCTGGGTTTCTGCCTTAGCCTCCCCATCACATGGAGAAGGTAAGTGAGAAGACAGAGATATTTATCCCCCTTGATATTGAAGGAAAAACATAGGCAGGCATCACAATTCACATAATTCTTGTATGGGCTGTGTTCTTCACATAGGAGGGTGGCCTTGACCTATTCTAAGCAGAGCCTATCTTTGTTTTCCAATAAATAGTTTATCCACGTTCTCTCTCTCCTTCCAGTTACAAAAGACCTTAAGCATCTTTTTGAGAAAAGGCAAGCTAGGGCCGGGGATGCCATCTGTGGCTATGGGAAAGCGAAATGAAACAAATTTTATCTCCAGAGGATGCCATCGTGGTTATCAGGACATAGAAATTGCTCTTTGATAACCCGTGTTAGGATTGTCGTGATACTAAATCTCAGAGAAAGTCTCCAGACACAATGTGATGCCATGACACCAGAGAGGTCAAATCTTATGAAGTCGGAGTTCAGATTTCAATCATTGTGGTTTTATAGCATTTATTATAGAAATAGGTAACTTACAAGTCTGGGTCTTTCTAGTATTTTGATTAAACACTTTGTCCTTATAACCACGGAAACATATTTATGTTATGTTAGGATGCGTTCAGGGGGAAGTGACAGAAACACAGCACCAACAAAAAAGAAACTTATTGGTTCATGTTATAGGGAAGTTCAGATAGTTTTGGGTACAACTGGGTCCAGGGGCTTGAATAATGACATCACATTTCTATTTTAATCTCTGTTTCATGGTTCTGTACTTTTTGCATGTGGCTTCTTTTTCATACAGCATCTAGCCACATGTTAGGAAAGATGGACAATGGTAGCCCAAAGTATGCCCTCATGGTTTGTCCCCTCCCAAAAAGAGAGATCCTGTCTCTGTCAGCATCAGATCTCAAGACAGACTCTAATTGGCCATGT
>NW_012150445.1:1658-2696 GCF_000956105.1 Propithecus coquereli
CTGTATACCCTGGTGAAAAATTGTAACATGGGGCTTTCTAGCTAAAATTAAGAATAAAGAAAGGAATGAATGGAATCACAGGTTCAAGGAATATCAATAGGAGATGAACTTCAGAGCCATTAAATTATGGCTTTAGGTTTCGCTCTGCCAATTACTGGCTCTGTTAACATGTAAAATAGTAAAATGTGATTAATAACAGTATGCACCTCATAGGGTGGCTGTGAGAATTAAATGTTTTCTGCACTTAGTGATTAATAAATGTTAGCTAATATTTTTTTTGTCCTTGATAATAGCTTAATCAATAGAAGTTAGGATCAAAGTTAGAAAAGTTAGAGGTTAAGAAAAAATGAAGATTAATCCTTTATCTTTTTCCACATTGATTGACTTATTGAAAGATTAATTGTTAACATTTTTTTAAGCACCTGTTAGATTCTGGGGCAGATACTTCAAAACAGAGGATACCCTTGGGAAGTGTAAAATCTAGAAACTTAGAGAAAAACAGCTACTTTAAATCCTGTTTTGAAGTAAGGTATAGACCATTTAAATATCAGTTGAATAATCCATCATCATATTAAAATTTCAAAGTTTAGAGCTGAATAAAAACTCATAGGTCATTTACTCAAACCCTTTTATTTTATAGATGCCCAAGCCAACTTGCATCATTCATTCATTCAAGTCAATCATTTATTTAACGATGTTTATTGAGTGCCACCTGTTTTTCAGGTTATCAGTAGGTGTATTGTCAATTACTGTATTTATTGAATCTAAAATAGCCATTAATTTTTAGGTGATATCATCATTATACCTAATATTAAAAGCAATGCTTCCGCTCTTTGGTCTCGGCCACAGAAGCGAGATGAGGAAGGGGACGTCATCGTTCGGTAAGTGTGGCAATAAGACGCATACGTTGTGCCGCCGCTGTGGCTCTAAGACCTACCACCTTCAAAAGTTGACCTGTGGCAAATATGGCTACCCTGCCAAGCGCAAGAGAAAGTATAATTGGAGTGCCAAGGCTAAAAGACGAAATACCACCAGGAC
>NW_012150445.1:7593-8262 GCF_000956105.1 Propithecus coquereli
ATATGCTTCTATTCAGAAATATAAAGAAGCTCATTGCTAATATCTGCTCAAGTACAGAAAAATTGAAGACTTGTGATTATGTCTATGGAATCAACTATACCAGAGGGCTATCAATGTTGAGTTTCCAGCAGAATGCACAACTATTTCAAAAATGACCTGTGAACTGAGGGCAATGCCTTTATTTTAGACCTTGTCTGACATTACACTCTGAAAAAATTTTAAAGGTAACTTCTGATAAAAAACAAAACAAAACACACAACTATGTCATTACTTTGGAAACCAGTCATTCAAACAACAAACATTTATTGGGTACTTTGTTTGTTAAGCAATTTACGTATATAACATTTAATAACCCAACAGGTCTCCAAATTAGATATTTTGGGTATCTTTATTAATCAAACTCAGGATCAGAGAGGCAAATTTTCCCTAGGACACAAAGGTAATAAGTAGTGAAAATGTAATTTAAATTCACGCCTGGCTCTTTCAAGAGGGTGTGCCATTTTCACCGCCATTCATTGCCTCCTAAGGGTTTATTTAATATTTATTAAGTTACTTACATGGGCTAGTTTTTTGCAGATCACGAAGCTGTGCCACAGGTCATGAGAAAAAAGTTAGGGAGTTGTAGATTATTAAGACATTTGTTCTGAGGAAATATTATTTGCCATCTAG
>NW_012150445.1:8312-9661 GCF_000956105.1 Propithecus coquereli
TACCACCCCAAACCCATTAAATCAGAACTTCTGAGGGTAGTACCCGGGTTTCAGCAGTTTTTAAAGTTTTCTGGGTGATTCTGATATGCAGAAGTACTGCTGTAATGAAACATTTTTCTTAGCACATATTCTCAATCTAGAAGGCCAGTTGTTTTTTGTATTCCACCCCCCCCATTTGTTGCAATAAGGAAAAAATTATGATAAATGACACAGTAAGAAGGCTTTTGTAGTTTGTCATATATTTAGTTCTTTATTCAATAAAAGTTAATTTTGATCAGATAAACATTCAGTAAATCACTCAAGGAAGGAAATGAACTAAAAATAAGCCAAATTCCACTCTGTATCTCCTGATTTCTGTCCACAAGGCTTCTGGCTGTCACAGAGGATGCAGCTGAGACCACCTCCCTCACAGAGTGTCCTCTGCCCCTGGCCCCCTCTGTGCCCTGGGCACCCCTGCTGCGGCCCTGCTGAGAGCTGAGGCCTGGATTTCATCTTTCATCTTTTTACTTTAGTCCCTTGATTCTGGCAGTGCTGTCAGGTTCTATGAAGTGGTTTCTTGTTCTCTTTTAATTTGTTCAACGTGTCTGAAATTTTGTGAGATGAAGTTAATAAGGATTAGAGCTGACTGTATTACTGCCCTTCTTAATTCCTTCCTAGGAGCCCAGTGACTTCAGGGTTCAGACCAATCCGGGAGAGAAGACATCCCCAGAGAAGGTTGCTGAGGTTGTCCCTGAGGTTGCTCACCTCTCTAGCCATGTCTTAGTACTGTTTTGGGCCTCTCTGCTTCGGCGGGACTTTCCTGCCTACGGCTCCATGAGCACCATGCTTTCTCTTTGCCGTAGTTTTAGCACACATTCTTCCCCGCAAGCATTTCCTTGTGTATTTTCCGGCTAATCCCTATTTGATATGTCCTTCACAACACAGCTTAGGGATTGCCTTTCCTGACAATGCATCCTTCCTCACTCACATACTCATCCGGGGTTAGGACCCCTCAGGTCTGCTACAAGTAGCACCCACTACATGGTGTCACAGTGGTAAGTTCCTTATGTTTCTCCCCACCTGGGCTGGAGGTTCTTGAGGGCACGGTTTGTGTCTTGTTTCCCTGCCTAGTATATAAAATATACTTAAGAAATGTTTATGAGTAAACAAAAAAATCTCTCTTCACTTGCTCTTGCACACAAAGAACACACCTGTTCATACATCCCCATCTTTACCTCCTTTTAGAACTATTTCTCTTCTTTTCTAAAGCTCCTTTTCTTTCTATTCATCAGTTGTGGCTCTGGTTGTACCTCCTCAATATTGACACATTAATTTTGACTTAATAATTTATTTTGACTTTGTACTACATA
>NW_012150446.1:0-840 GCF_000956105.1 Propithecus coquereli
TTTATGAATATAAGAAGAGTAATGACAGATATATACAAGATACCATATAGCTAATATATGTACAATTAAAATTAACAAATTATAGGTAATATAGAGTGAGTTTCCAATAATTTCTAACTTATTTCCACCATTCATTCAACCAGGTCTTCGGTTAAGGGATTTCTGCCCATTCTTTCTTGAATGTCTCATAATACAAATATCAGGTAGCTACTAATATTATCACCTTTGAACAGAATAGAATGTGAGGAGAGAGCTGAATTGCCAAGATAAATTTTCACCTATAAGTGGCAGAGGAGTTTGTCAGCCTAGGTCTTTCCACCTACAAATGTTGTGCACTCTCCTATTACATAGTTCTTACTGTTCAGTGGACTGATACAAAGTCTAAACAGCAACACTGGTCCGTTGCAGGTAGCGCTGCTTTCCTTTCCCAGCTTCCGCTGATTCTGAACTGACCTTGTCCCATGTTAATCTGTTTTACTGATAGGTTTGGGGTTTTCTTTCGCTATTTGCAGTAAGTGCTTAAACTTCTGGTTTGCAATTTCTTACTCTTCTGTTTTGAACTGTTTTTAAAGGAGGTTACTTTTCTCCAATCCTCTTTGCTGAATGCCTGCTACTAGTTATTCATCACCCCTGGAACGCCTCCTCTTTCTATTTTTATGGCCCTGAAATGTTTCCTTTGCTTCCTGCTTCTGTGTGCTGGCTTAAGCTATAATATAGTTTCTTGCACTGGGGCAGGGCCTAAGATTTAGAGAATAAGAATCCAATTCAGTACTCTAATCACCTCTTTATATATACATTTCCCCCATTGTACCACTTTCCAGTGATGGTTCTCTGTCTTCT
>NW_012150446.1:2967-3352 GCF_000956105.1 Propithecus coquereli
AAGTAATTTTCTACTTCATCTAACTTGTTGAATTTATTGACATAAAGTTCATAATATTTACTTATTATACTTTTAGTATCTATAGAATATGTAGTAATGTCACTTCTCTTATTTCTGATATTGGTAGTTTGTGTCTTCTTTCTTTGTTTCCTGTCCATTTGGCAAAAGTTTTGTCAATCTTACTGATCTTACATAAGACTAAGCTTTTTGTTCTATTGACTTACTCTATAAAACAATAGGAACTGAACAGTTTTCTATTTCATTGCTTTCTACTTTATTATTTCCTTTCTGTGATATACATTGGGCTTAGTGTAGTTTCTTAATATGGAAGCTTAGATCATTCATTTAAGAACTTTCTAATGCTCTAAATTTTCCCCTAAGTACT
>NW_012150446.1:4237-5017 GCF_000956105.1 Propithecus coquereli
TAACTTCTTAAATATTTATTAATTTTTACAGTTATAATGATGGTTTAAATGTATTTCTTAATTTACCATCTGAGTGGGTTTCAATTGATGGGTTTATTGCCATATGAGTTGTATATTCCTGATTCCTTGCATGTTTGTTAATTGAATACGTACATTGTGAGCCTTAGTTTACTGGGTGCTAGATATATTTTTTTTTGTATTCTCACAGATATTCTTAAGAGACATAATTAAGTTTTTTAGAGACAGTTTGAACCTTTTGGATTTTATTTTTAAAATAAAAATACTTTGTTAGTTAGGACCAAAGCAGTATTCAATCTAGGACTATTCCCCATTATTGAGGCAAGCCTATTCTCAGAATTCTACCAATACCCTATGAGAAAATGAAATCTTTTTGAGTAAAATAAAGGGATTCATAATTTATTGATTACAGAGTTTTAAGTGCAAGAAGAGTCACAGATGACTAAGTATTCGAGTCTGGCAGAATATAAATGTACCACTGATAAAACAGAATAGTCACAAGTTGGAGTCAAAACACAATGTGCAAACAAACAAACAAAATCTAAAGTCTTGAAATGAAAACAAAAATTCTGGGGTAATGACCTTCTGAATCTCACAAATCAAAACTGCAAATATATATTGTCATTATCTATCAAACTTAGGAGTCATTTTTACTTTTTTCTATTTTTTTAACTTAAATGCTTTGTGTCAAACATTGATTTAACATGCATTCTTCTGCCAAATACTGTTTTTAAAGCCATGTTAATATGTGTATACCCTTTC